>NW_028321911.1:8636363-8787878 GCF_036245765.1 Copidosoma floridanum
TCTCTATAGAAAATTTTTTGAATTTTGGTACAGTTCTGAAGAGATCCTAAAAATTGGAAACAAAATATAAAAAACCTATAAATAAATACGTTTTGCTCACAAAGAATGTTGTAAAGAGAAGCTCTTTCTAAGGATAGACGTGGAAGTGGTCGGATTGACTTTTAAGGTGGCTACGCATGATACGGCTTTTTCCTTGCAATATTAATTAGTAAGCGATTACTTATCAAGATCCTCGTATTTTATTTGTAAGCACCCCGAAGCCACCGTTTCTCACGTAACAATGCTCTTTGCGTGATTAAAAAACAACTTCTCACCGGGTTATAGAAAAATTTACAATAGAACTGTTAAAAAAACTTCAAAAATAGTATGAACTTTTTTGCCAACAAAAACGGTACTGTTAAGCTAATCAGCATGAAAAATTCTGGAAATATTAGGGCTTGAAAATACCTACTGTGAAGATACTGTTAATTAAAAAATATGTTTTGTTACATTGTAGACGGCCGATTGTATAAACATATTTTAATTCTGCAGGAGTCACCTTGTAAGACTTTCTAATGCCTTTTAAGAGATAAGTTAAAAAATCATGTTTTCACTAAAATACACTTTTGTTTCTCTTTGCATAAGATAGTTGCTTATTTCATTTTATCAAAAATTCTATTAAGATTAAGCTAAATTGTTGGTATTAGAGCAAAATGAGTAAGAATTAATTGTAGATAATGTACGTAATCTACGTAACGAGGGATGATAATTAATTAACTGAGAATATCGGTAATCTAAATAAAATGAGGCATACGCGCACATACCTTAGTTTCTTTGCTTGCAGTGTGCCAGATCCTGATGGTCTGGTCATTGGAACAGCTTGCGATAAACTCACCGCAGGAACTTATTCGAGCCATTCTGACCCACTCCCTGTGACCAGTAAGGGTCTTGACGCAGTATCCTGTAGTAACCTCCCACATTTTAATGGACTTATCACGGGAGGCACTAACAACGTAATCACCTTGTGATGTAAACGTTACCGAGCTCACATTGTGGTCATGGCCATGCATTGTTTTTATGCAAGAGAAGGACTGCTGAAAGTCCCACAACTTGATGGACATATCAGAACTGCAAGAGACAAGCAGTTTGCCATTCATATCAAATGCTACGTCCTGCACGCTGTCTGTGTGACCCTTCAACGTTCGTTCAAACTCACCAGTCTCAAAGTCCCATACCTAAAAAAGAATAGTTACATTTAAAGATTTTATAATTGACTCACAACCGCGTATGTGCAAGCCTTGACTCTTTTTATATGACACCTATCAATACTACAACTAACGTCTAGTATCAATGTATACCCAAAAAAGCTGGCCAAAATAAAACAAAAAGCTTCGATTTTACAATTGTTTTTATTTTTTAGTGACTATCATATACAACGAAAAAAATAGATTTTGAAAAATACACACACACACCCACAGAGAGAGAGAGAGAGAGAGAGAGAGTTTCAAGACCAAATTCAGTCACCAACCTCACCTAACCCTACTCTTCTTGACCCTCCGCACCACTCGTCAAAACTTTAAATATTTCCTTGAGCCACCCTTCAAAATAAGCGAAAAAAACTCAAAATTTTTTGCTAAAAATTAACCTAACAATAAATATCCTACGAAAACAAAGACACCCTTCAGGCTACCATCACATTCTAAGTGGTCCCACTCCAGGTCCCCTCCGATAACCTTTATGATACTTGTTAAAATTAAATTACGAATCATAATTTAAGATTAAATAATCAAAATACCAAACAATACACAGTAGGATTATTATTTAGGTGATCATTTTATTAACGTGATACATTTTTGTTAATTCTGAAAATTTACGTTGGTGTTAATAGTTTTTATACTATTTTTATACATAATGACATATTCCATACGAAAGGATGATTTGTGATAGATACTCTTGTATAAATGTTCACGTATGAATTAAGTGAAATTTCTGCCAAAATATACTTGTCAATGTCGGTACTAGTAAGTAATTTTTCGTTAGGATGCAATTTAACAATAATGTGAGACTGATAGACCTCGTCTTTGAAATGCGATTGCGTAAACGTAGAAAATAACTTTTCCAAAAATATTTGGCTTGCTTATATCATCTAATACTAACTTAAGTTTTATATGATATAATCCGAGAGTAATATTCAGTATATCATTGGAAATTTTCGCATTGCTGCCATTGAATTTTAGTAACGTTTTTGCGTACACCTTGCACCACTAATAAATGTTGAAGTTTATATGAAAATGTTTTCTACTTTGTTAATTTAAAAATTTTATAACTATTTGATGCATTACGCAATATAAATCGGTTAGATTTTGGTAACATTTAATTCTTAATATTTTTTAATTATTATAAAAAAAGTTTAACTTTTGGCTTTCAATCATGACGTATACATGCAAAAAAAAATGTTGCGTTAATCTCTCAGCATATAGTACAGAACTGAAAATCTTACTGCTAGCCGATAAGAAGTTCTATACGAATAATAATAAAACATTAGATTTTGTGCATCGATTAAATTTTCTTGCCTACAGCAAGTACTCTATTGTACATCTCCTGATGAGAAAATTAAAAGAAAAATTACAGGATCAACATCCTGTGATAATTTATCTAGATATGTAAGAACTAGTTCACTATTAAGTCAATCATTTGGATATACTTACGAGTCATTATCTACAATATTTCCTGATTTTAAAACGATTATAGTTCCACATTTTCATATTGCAGGTTTACTCTGCTAACAATTTTTATTGTTATGTTTTTTTAAAAAGTTAATTTTATAGATTCTTCATTATCGATTAGATGTTAATGTTTGTATTTTTTTGCATATGGATTTTGTTTCATAATTTGTGTTTTCTGAGTCAAGAACATGGCATAACTACCACCATGCTAGTAGTAAAAGTCTGCCAGCGTAGGTGTGGTTGAAAAATGCTCTTCACTCGCGTGTAACCAGCCGTTATCGACAGAGTTTTAAAAAATTCTTTTTTTTCATACAACTTATTATTGTTGTCTTATAGTTGGCTACATATTGTACATATGTAAAGCACTGTAACGAGAAAATCGGTTTATAATTAAGGACTGTAGGTGACTTTAAACATTTTTTTCTTGATTGGCCCCACTGTGTATCAGTGAGACAAGTGATTGTATAAGATTAAAATCATTAGGAGTGCCTTAGCTTTTTGCAGACAAGCTTTAATCAAAAGTTCATTGGCCAAGAAAATAATTTTAATTTGAGTAGAAACCAAAAAGATAGGTTTGTGTTATAATTTTGCTTACAGTTTATTTTATTGGTTGCAAATATTTGATGCAACCCGAATCGGCCCATAATTTGACTGCGGGAAACTAGGATGATTTGGAAGAGTGCCGCCAATTAAGAGCAGCAGTATATGGAACTCGACCCAGACGAGTCAAGCAGAGGACCTCGACCGAAGAAGAGTCGAGGATGGTAGGATTGATTGATTGAGACTGGTTAGTGTAGGAGGCTTCAAGCCTTTTATACGGTTTCGCATGGGTCAATTTAAGGGTGCCGTTCTTGTGTACACGCATAGTTAGAGTATTGGGAAGAGGTCCTGAGAGCGAATCGGGAAAGCGATCATCGAATGGGAAAGCTTGATTTGTAGATCACGCCCTTGCATAATTCGGGGCCACCACTCAGTTCGAGTACTTGATGTTTTGCAAGTTTAGAAAATCTTCTTCCCAGTCCATCACACTAGAGAGAGGGGAGACAATATTCCTTCTTCTCCTGTCTCGCGGTAAAAACAATAAGCAGTGATAATGAAAATAAAAATAATAATAGCAAATATAGTAGCAATAGTTCTAGCAGTGGTAATAGTAGTAGTAATTACAAAATGATAATACAAATAATAATAATGATAATAACAATAAACGTAGTAATAGTAACGTAAGTATAAATGTTGTCAATAATTATTATATTGTTAATTTATATCTGCAGCAGTGATAATATTCTTGAGAGTGGGAAAGAAAGGGGGAAAAAAGGCTGTGTAGTTGTACACGGTAGTGGTGGCATGGGGTTGCTTGTTACAGTGCGGGAGTGTACCAATCGCCAACGAGATGTGTGGCTTCGTTTTATTTGACTAAAAACAACATTTGTTTTTTGTCACCTCTTGTAATTTTTGCACAAGTTGGCGTGTTTTTAGCGTCTGAGTTTTCACGGAAAATTTTATTTAGAGTAATAAAGGTGCACTGCGTGCGGGTGAGTTTCCTTTGAAACGGTTTTTTCTCGGAGGTGATAAGAAGCGTAGAATGCCTCTTCTTTTTAATGCTGTTTGTGCGGATGGATAGGAGTAGTAGAGAGCGAGGACAGTGCAGAGGAGTGGGTGTGTCTAGTAATTTAAAATTTTTGAGGATTTGGCTGCAGACGTTACACCTTTAACTATTTGCACCACAGATGGTTTTGTTGTTGATCTCCATGGTCCTTTTTGACAACAGAAAATAATGCAAGCATCATGCAGAAAGTAATGGATGAACCAAATAGTATAAGAACTATCATGAGAAAATATGATACTTACATTGCGAATAATGGTTTTAGGGATGTGGTACCTTATTTGTAAAATTTTAATTTTAAGGTTCTCATGTCTGCTTAAAAGGGAAATAGACCAAACTTGAGAAAAACTGAAGCGAATGAATTTCGTTACATAACGAAATTGAGATGGATCCTAGAGGATGCTCATGGCGTTCTAGGTAAGAAGTACAATCTTCTTTACTATCAATAAGATTATAAACTGTTACCAAAAGCTGGTGCAAATTATAGAATTGCATGTTTTCTCAATAACTTTTTTGGTAAATATTTAAATAGCGATAAAGATGATGACGGCTTAGAAAGTATAATCATCGCAAGAATGTTCAATATTAAACAAAGAGAAAATACTTTAGTCATAGAAACTGAAGTAGACAGATAGTCTCGACGACCCACTACTTCGATCAAGATAACATCTACTAAAATTATTGACTTTCTAGAGTTAACTGACAGAGATATAAAAATATTTTTTTTGGGAACCTATTAATTCGGCCAAGCTATATGTTATTTAGCCAAATGAATAGATAATGGTAACAATATCAATTTGGAATATATTTAAATGGAATCTTACATTATCAAACTATTAACAAGATCCAGGCATATCAACAAAAAAACTTACAAATGTTACACTGAATATAAACTAAACAAAATTAGATACCCATGCATGTAACTGTGCTCATGGATGACGAACTGTAAGATAATGTTCTCACATTTCTGCAGTCATATATTATCTTAGTAATGTAAGATACTAATTTATAAATCATTTTGAAAAAATTATTATTGT
This sequence comes from Copidosoma floridanum, assembly GCF_036245765.1. Lineage (NCBI taxonomy): Eukaryota > Metazoa > Arthropoda > Insecta > Hymenoptera > Encyrtidae > Copidosoma > Copidosoma floridanum. The sequence continues at coordinate 8,641,709 of NW_028321911.1, forward strand.
AAATTTCGTGAATTAGTTAAAAATTTTGAGTATAAAACTTGTTTGTATTTTAATAAAAACTCAAAGATAATAATAGTGTTTTTTAGAATAATTGATTTGTACAAAAAATATCAATACATATTTCCTTATGTATAAATGCATAAAAATGAATTATGAATAAATATTATTTATGAATAATACAGATAATATACACCTGAAAAAGACTATATACAGTTCTTTGCAGCTGTAAGAAGGAAAAAAAACTGGTAGAACAATTTCAATGTTCTAAGATCTGTTAAACGAATATTTTTAAGGTTATATTCCATAAATACATTTTTTTTAATTTTCACTTTGATTTTAAAGCATCATTTGACGCTAAATTAGTAGTTATAGCAGTGGCATTCAACAATATTTAGAAAAATTGCAATTAAAATATTAATAAATATTTATTTCACTATTGGTTTTGAGATTACGTACCAAAAATACGGAAGGAAGGCACAAAAAAACTTTTTTTTTTAATTTTCAGTATGTTCTAGCGCAAAAATACCACGATTAAAAAAAACTTTCAAAAAGTATTTTTGTTGTAGAATCTTCACGGTCTCAAATTTTGTCAAATTTTTTTAAATGGTGGATCAAGGAGAAATGATTTTTTTTCAAAAAAATACAATTTTTAGATTGGAAGATCTGTATCAGCACCTGAAGAACTAAAAATTTATCTGGAGGAGTTCTTACGAAAGTGCTTATGAATGGTTAACTCCAGTATAAAATCCAGAAAAGTGCAGTTTTTACCATCATGTCCCACTATAACTTTTTAGTTTTTTGTTAGAGATTGTAATGATAGTATTGTCTTGCCTCTTTTTTTTATACTATAATAATTTTTATCATAATTTTCTTTAGTTTTTTCTTCTTTCCAAATTTATTATGATACTATCTGTCGTCATGACTATTGTCATAATCACCAGAAAAAAGTTTTAATTTTAAATTACTTGAATTATATTCAAGACTGGGAGTAAAATTTAAGTTTTCACGTTCAGTCGTTAAAATATTCTAAATTTCTACAAAACTTTTTAATCTCACTTATTTTCTGAAAATAACATTTCTAATGCATAATCAATGGATACATTCCATATTCATGCTTGGTGTATCAGATCTGAGGTGGATCCAGTATACAGATTAACACATAGATATTTAAGTAGTATTATTTAATCATTTACGATGAATATAATGCTTCATAGAGTATACTGTTATACGAAACATTCATATGCAATGTACGTTACTTTTTCAAGTAAAAAATCATATGACTCACAAATGAAGACCGTAAATAGAGTATTAACTTTAAATCACACAATTTTCTTGAGAAAAATTATTGGAAGTTGGAGCGTGAAGTGCGCAGGGTAGTATATACTAGTGGGCTTTGCTCCTGAGACCTCTGCGCGCCAACCCCGTGGAAGACTTCGATTCATTTCAGAAATCACATCAAATTAATTAATTCAATTAAACCTTACTAGAAAGATATAACATTGTTTTACCAAAGAAAAAATGAACGTTTGTGTTTAAATTTAATATTAAGTAAAGCAAAAGGTATAAAATTATTAGAACATATACTGAAATCATTTATGAAACATTTAAAAATACCGCTGTAGCAATGGAGTCCATGAAATACGACACTCAAATTGACTATTTATTAAAAAAGCTATCACTATTACGTTGCCTTATCAATTGACAGCTTTTTTCGTGGTTTTTAATTTTAAAAAAATTTTTGTAGAAACATTTGGGATGGACATAATTCATTTTAAAGAAAATTTTGCTTTTGATCAGAAGAATCATATTTTTCTGCACATTCATCGAATTCTTTTCAAGTTTTGTAAATCATTTATTTTACTTACACGTAAAAATATTGGTTGTGTATAGAAATCAGATAACTTAAAGAGAATTTCTTTTCGTAGAAAAAAATTCGAATCATTCAAGGAAAGCGTGGAAAAAAATAAGAGGGGCAAGCGAGCATGAGAACAAATTGAGGGGTGGCGAAGAGGGCTGAATGGAGGCCAAGAAAAGCTTGGAAATAGAATGAGGGGTGGGGGATAGGCGGAAGACAAAATTGAGTGGCGGCAGGAGGCATCAAGAGGGGTAGTCACAAACTTTATTGAGGTAATTTCCCATTGAAATAAAAATAATTTTCTCTTGATTTGAGGGGGGCTAAGAGAGAAGTTAAATATGAGTGAGGAAGGGCCAAGAAAAGGCGTGTTAACAGCTCCACCGGAATCACTACTCAATATAGGAAGATATATGTATAAGTATGTACAAAGATCATTCACAGATGTAAGGGCAGGGCTTTTCACACTACTTTTTACTGTGCCACAACCCAAATACTTTTTGGCAAAAAAAGGTAAAATTCCATTGTTATTGATGTCATTTGTACCTAATAAAATAACATCCAGGTCCACCAAGCCCCCTTGAACCCCCCCTCCTTAAAAGCTTTAGAGCCCTACGACTGTCTTGGCAGGCCCTCTGCTGCCCTCTCACTGAATAAGGAAAAGTTTTGTCTATTGTCCGGTCATTTTAATCTAATAAAATTTTCGTTATATATGTGCGACCCCACTACTACCCCCTTCACATCTTTAAGTGATCCCGCAACCCCCCACAGTCCGCTACACTATTCTGAGGAGTCAAGTCACAGTTCCTGTCTATCAGCCTTGTCTAGCCACTTTGCAGTTTTCAAAAAATTCAAAATGTATGTCCTTTATTTCAATCACATCTCCTATAACATGTGTAAAACTACTGCTGTCCTTGACTGTACATAGTAATCTATTTTTTTTATTACGTAATTACTTACTATAAACTTTGTAAGTAAGTATTAAATCTAAGGTTAGTTAGGTTTCTTCGTTATTATTATTTTTTTCGTAAGTTAAATTTAGAATGATTACGTGTAGTTCCAAGATGTAATATGATCATACATGTTATTGAAACTTGAATTGTACAACAAAATAGAAGCCACAGTAGTCATTGCTAGTAGCTTAACGAAACGATGAAGAGACAGAATAATCCAATAACTCATTTAAAGAAGAATAACAACAACAACAATAGATTAATCTAGTAACCTGTCCACTTATAATTTTGTTTAGTTATGGTAGTTTTTATCTAGTGGTTGCAGAATTTGGATAGCGTTAGGACATAACCTTATGAACTTGATGCTTTGCTTCTGATCAATTTTGCTTAGGAGGTTGAAGCTTTAGTAGTACTTTAGATAACGTCATGCAAACCTCCAGCATGCAAAGACTTGGTTAATAATTTGAATTATTTTAGAGGCTTAAATTGGCCAATCCTGATTTTTTCAGTTTTGATAAAGTAGACTTATTACTTGGTGCTTCAGTTCATGCAGGGATCATAGTTAATTCTATTAAAGGAGGTAAAATCAGTCAGCCAATAGCTTTATCTTGCCAACTTGGTTGGCTTTTGTCCAAGCCAGTCTCAGTATCTTCACCGATAATCACTAGAAGTTCTGTCAATTTTCGTACTTTTGAAACCTCCACATTCTTTGAATTTACACACAAGTTTTTTGGCAGTCAAGGAGCCTATTTCCCTGCCTGCACTCAGTGCTGAGGATACTGAGTGTGAAAACCATTTCTCTGCTACTCACCTTAGATTACTGGACGGTCTTTTTTTTTAATACGTCTGCTTTAAGACTGTAGATCATTTGAGGAAGTCTGGTATTAATTTGTATCGGACACTCTAGTTATGTTTAAGCAACTCGAACAAAGATGCATAAGAAATCCTGAGTTGCAAACAGCCTTATAATAGGTTTATGTCAGAGTGTTTTTCAATGGGACATATGAGGGAGAGCCCTGAGCGTGATCTTGCCATTTACTTTTTACATGACGGTGTTATTAAGATCAATGGTGAAAAATCACATTTACGTTTTGTGTTAACGGATCAGTTAAAAATCGTGATAGTATTTCTCTAAATTCAGCCCTACATTTATGCGCAAATTTGTTGCATAATTTACTTTAGATTATTTTATAATGGTGTTTTTATGAATTTGCTTTTACCGTGGATGTGGAGAAGATATTTCGGCAAAGATTGGTTCACCCTGATAATCAGCCCTTTCAGGCGATTTTATAGCGCATCAAGCCTTCAGACCATATCAAGACCTACTTGCTAACAGCACTAACTTATGGCTTGGCGGGCTCTCCTTATTTGGCCACTCAAGTTCTTTGCTAACAATCAGTTGATCATCAGGATTCACATTCTAGATGATAAGGTAATCCAAGGAGAGTTTTATGCCGATGATTGCCTCTCCAGCGATCACTCTTTACAAGAAACTAGACAGAAAGCCAAAGAGCTCATGGATTTGGCTCGACTATGTGGGATTTCCTCTCAGAAAAGAATCTTCGAATTATTCTAAAGTTCTCTCCAATGCGCCCAATAAATTCCAGATTTACAGGTTTAAAGAATTGAAGAATCGCGATTAGGCAGTTTATATTCTTGGTCTGTATTTGAATCTCGTTGGCGACAAATTTCAGTTCCAGCTCACAGTTAACTCTAGCCCTCAGTCTAGGACCAAGCGGTCCCTGTTGACTCCATTGGCTAAGTTTTTGATCCGCTTAATTGATTTCTCCTGTCCTCATCCTTAGTAAAATGATTTTTCAGTCGTTATGGATCTTCAAGATATCGTTGGATGACCCATTACCGTAGTGGCTTCTAAATGGACCTATTGGTTGGATAAGATTGTTGGAATTTCTTCTTACCTGGCTCCAAATCTTTTAAAATCCATGGTTTCACAGACACTTCTGAATTAGCTTATGCTGTGGTGATTTACGTTCGTATTGTAAAAATGACAAGGTTGACGTTTCTCTAAAATTAGCTAAAACCAAGATGAGTCCCATAAAAGCATTGAGTATACCACGATTGGAGATCTGCGCGTTTCATCTACAGGCAAAAATCATCGAGCACTTTTTAAATTGTTGTCCTGTAAAAGAAGCTTCTGTTCATCTATGGACAGACTCTATAAATGTGGTGAATTGGCTTAAAGCTCTGCTTTCTAAGTGACCAGCCTCTGTAGCTAGTAGGTGCTATGATACCTTTGAAATGACTCCCAAGGCTGAGTGGCACCACATACGGTCCCAGAAGAATCCAGTCAATGTAGCTTCTCGCAGCATCAACCCCTCGCAAATGCACGAGCAGCATTTATGGTATACAGGACCAGAAATTCTGCATGAGCTTCAACCCGAGTATCCAAGGTTTAAGGTCGAGATACTTGAAGACCCGCCACGGGTAAGTTTGTTGATTAGAATTAAGGAACTAGAAACGTTTGTTAGTTATTTGTAGAGACGTTATTCTAAGTGGGGAAAGCTACTTAGGGTCTCGAGTTACTGTTTTCGATTCGTCTATAAATGTCTTATTCAACTCAAGCAAAAGAGGTCACACACTTCTTCAACCTCAGAAGTCTCTCTTCAGACAAACCTATCATTTATAACAGAAGACAGCTATTCACAATACTTCTAGATGAATGTAACGATTGGAGAGTTAGAGAACGCTACTCGTTTGTTAGTTTATGCTCACCAGCAGCAATGTTTTTTAGCTGATTTAGTTATTCTCCATCGAAATCCAAATCGTAGCTTGGAGAAAACTGAACCACTTTATCGTTCAGTCGTTTGCTTAAGCTATCTCCTGACTTTATTGACGAATCAATACGAGTCAGCGGTACACTCAGCAACTCGCTGTTAGATGAAGATATACGATTATATCTCGAGGCTGTTAATTTACTGTTATCATTGTACCTTGTTATAAGGACGTACCAACATGATTGTGGTTGATCCAAAACGTAAATTTTAGATACCGCGAGGTCATGAAGTTGTCCACGCAGAACTCTGTCATTGCATTACCTGCAAAAGATATAGAGCAAAAACTCAAACTAAACTTATGGGTAACCTCCCAAGCTGCAGAATTATTCCTAGTCCTCCGTTACAAAAACTGAAGTGGACTATAGTGCTCCTTTTCCAGTTCATTTGTCTAAGTGTCGAGGAAAAGGTACCCTCAAGGATAATATATCTGTGTTCAAGTGTGTGTCTACTGAAGCTGTGCTTTAAGAAGTGGCAGAGGACCACTCAACTGAGTCATTCATAGCAGCCTTCCATCGTTTTATGTCCTGTCAAGGTCATTGCACCCATTTATATAGGAATCGAGGTACCAACTTTGTCAGTACTGACAACCAATTAAGACAGATGTGGCTAGAATGAGATCGCTCCAGCTCTTTCTTGGATAGTTTGGCATCTCCAGGCACTCAGTGGTATTTAAATTCACCAGCCGCACCCTGCTTCGGTGGTGCTTGAAAATCTGCTGTAAAGTCGGCCAAAGACCACCTAAAACGGGTCGTTGGAGAGTAAGCCCTTACCATCGTAGAATTATCAACTTTACTCTGTCGAATAGGAGCTTGCCTCAATTAGCGACCGCTTTGTCCAGTAACTGACGATCCCGATGTCATTTAATTTACTTACCCTGGCACATCTGTTAACACTCTGGCCTTCTTATTCGATTCTCAAACCTGACGTGTCAGAGGAGAAAATATTCTCGTTACGTAGATGGAGACTCATTACGCAGATCGTCCAACATTTTTGAAAGAGGTGGTCCTCTGAATATCTTAACACACTGCAGTCTGAAAACAAGTGGAATATATCTCAAAGGTCAATGCAAGTTGAAGATCTAGTACTTATTAAAAATGAATGGCACTTATATAGAACAACCACACCTTTCGTGGTGACAGAGTCACCAAACGTCGCATTCAGTCAGAATACATATTCTTTTACTTATTTTACCTGCATAACCAATTTTTGTTATTTACTTAAGTATTGATTTTATTTTCAAGTTTTTACTAAGTGAGGCACATAAAATTATATAGAATACATTTGCCATGAAATGTGACAGTTACAAAACGTCACTATGAGTCGATTTCGATATCATCTCACTCATTCGTCATGTATTTATTATTTTTTCTTACTCATTTACGTGTTTAATTTTGTTTTATATTACATGTTAACTAAGACACATAAGATTTTGTGAAATATTCATTTCATGTAAAATGTGATGGAGTTACAAAACGTCACTTTGAGTCAATTTCGATATTATCTCACTTATTCATCATGTATTTCTTATTTTTTCTTACATTAACGTATTTAATTTTGTTTTATAGTACATGTAAAGTGAGACCTATGGGATTTTGTGAAATATACATTTTGTATGAAATGTGACAAAGTCACAAACGTCAATTTTTCTTAGATTGTCAAATTTTTCACTAATTTTTCATGTATTCCTTATTCAATTTTTTTGTCAACATGTTAATTTTATTCTTTAATACATTTTGCGCAAGCCTAATATAAATACAAGACTATAGACTGTTCTTTCGAGTCTTAAAGTCATAATTGATTGTATCAAGTTGTTTCACATCAAGATTCATAGTAACGGAGCGAGTTGTACAAAAATAGTTTGACTAAACAGAAATCAGAAGTATTGTATGTGATCTTCACTTAACATACCTACATTCAGTATTACTCAGGAACAACGATGTAGACGCAGTAGGTTTTGTTCCCTTTGGGGTGCTTTTAAATAAAATACTTAAAAACTTGAAAAAAAAAAAAAAAAAAAGAACCCACAACAAAAATCACGCGAGATAACAGACTTAAATAAGCAGTGGACTAGAAAAATTGTTGCACAACGAACGTAAATAAGAGGGATTTTATTAGTAGGCTTAGTAAAGACACAGGAAACATCCGAAAATAACAACTTTTATCCATGTCGGCTAAAAAATTTATTACCATTTTTTTTATCATTTTTTTTAATGAAAATAGACGACAGATTTTCCAAACAATTTTTTTTTTATTTACCACTAAACGAGAGTACAGGGTAAAATCAAAGAAACTAAGTGAAAGACGAATACCACTCTTGTACTCTCTTACCTCACCTTCTACAAATTTTTTTTTCTTGTCCGATTATTATTAAGCTGAAACACAGGTAATTAAACGCAGCCCTACAACTGTAGAAGAATACATAAGATCTAGTATAATCAAAAAGAAAGATACGACTCACGATATGTATATATATACATATATACATATATATGGAAGCGGCGTTGGCTCAGTGGTAAGCGTGCTTGCTACTGATACAACGCGGTTCTAGGGGTCGTGGGTTCGATTCCCGGTGAGTGCAGATTTTAAAAAAAACTGTTTTCACCGGAAAAAGTTCCTATGTAACTCCGGCTGTTTCGGGGCGGGTTTTTTCGTGGAATTTTTTGCTTCAGAGTAATTCCAGGGTTTTTTCCTTGCTCCACAGGTCTTCGGGCCTGGGTGAATGCGAAACAGTGTTAGGGTCTAATAGGTAGGGATTACCGGGTCCGATGCCAGGCAGGGATCGCCGGCCTAGCCGGCGAGGAGTGGCCCCTGAAACATGGGGCTTCTCCGGGGATGCTAATTAGCCTGGATCCGATGCTTCGGACCCAGGCTACACAGTGGCGAGTTGACCCGATGCACTTCCCCCCGGTGCAGAGAGTGTCAGCTTAACTGACAAGGTGTGTTACACCGGAGATACTTCCACTGTGCCCATGGTATGATTTGTATGGTATTAATTAAAGAGAAGATTTGGGGTGAATGGGTGTGGCAATACACCCCCACACATAGGTGGTGAGTGGGTGGCCCTAGCGACTGGGCCAATAGGCTGTCGCGGTAACCCGATATATATATATATATATATATATATATATATATATATATATATATATATATATAAAGAAGGAGAGAAAGATAATTTATTTAAGTGATATGACTCATGAGTCGGAAAGCGATAACAAGGGCCCATATGATAATATAATAACCGAAATGAGCAGGCCAGAGCCTTTTAAAAAGCAGCAAAGGAAAAGTATGATAGAACAAATGTTAAAATAAGAGCTTGAACCAGAGGGGTGTGAAAAACAAGATGCCCTAGACGAAAATACTAAAGCAATAGTGATAGGCTTGTTTTCAAAAAATAGAGCGAAACAAAAGAAAGTAGAGGAGGTGGATGCTTCTCACAAAGTAGTCACAGAGACCATTCAGAATTCGCCACTGATAGGTAGGAATCACAGGGATATACCTGGTGACACAAATGTAAACACAGGACGCATGAACAAAAAAGCAAGTCTCCTGTCTGGTGGACGAGTCTGCGAGCGAAATGCGAGAAGAGCTGAAGAGATACGCGGAGCTCGAACAGACAAAATAAACATGATACTGACGCAATGGGGCATCCTGTTACGAATATAAAGGGTCAAGAAACTCCAGGATAGAAAACTAACAGAATGTACAGCTATGGGATAGAATAAAAGATATGAGAAAGAAACTTAAAAAAATGAAAAAAGCCACGTTTAGGATAACGATACCATAACGAGGGGCATAACCGATTTGTAGATAACACCAATACCAACAGAAACACCTATAATTACGGGAACAGAAATGATAATCCTCACAACTATAATGATAATAATTATAAAAGACGCTATAACAATGGCACAACGAAGCCTTATAACAAGAATAATAACCTCTACAACAGGAATAATAACTACAATAACAGAAACAACAACTACAATAATGGAAATAACATAAATAACAATTATAACAAAAGAAATAACGATTACAATGAAAGGGATGATTACAACAACAGGAACAATAACTACAACCCCACAGGCAGTAAATATTACACCCAATAGGGCTACGGTGACCTGTATAATAACAACAACGAAAAAACATTCAACTGTTATCGAAACAATCATAAAAATCAAGACAGCAGGAACGGATATAATAGGGACCCAGTTAGAAGCGGGCCACTACAGGATGGGGGCCCACAGCAGCGAGAAAACATCGCATACAGCCCTGACATCAGTAGAGATGCACCCGCAGCTTTTAACTTGCAAGATGTTCGGCGTGCTCCTCAAACGTCGAACTTGAATAGGAGAAAGAGACAGAGAGAAGTGTGTCCAGCGAGAGAGAACGTGCGAAAGAGAGGATGCAGGAGGCGGAGCCATAAATAGTCTACTGGAGGCAGAATTGCGACTCAACTGCCCGAGTACTTACGCATTGCGGGAAAGTATAGGCAATAGGGGGGCAGACGCATAAAGAAAGGGAGGAGGGCTTGCAGAAAGAATAATCGGATAAAGGCGCCGGACACATATGTAGAGAATGACAAACCCAAGCTTTTATAGTGTAAAAAAGAAATAGAGCAACTTCCCAAAATAACTATAAAACTTTCGGGAGCAGGGCATATGATACCATCGGTTCAGTTACGGGGACCACAATTAAAGAATGGATAGGCGAATTGTTATGCAGATACGGGCACAGAAATTTCTATTGTGAGGGAAAATTGTCTTAGCACAGACATGCTTATAGATAGTAGGTATCGAGTGGCTATTACCAGCGTGACTCACGGAGCACGCAAAACATTAGACACAGTACAGGTTTAGTTGCTTGGATTAGAGTGCACATTACATGTCGTCTCCCATGACTTCCCAATTGACGCGAAAGGAATCATAGGGTGGGATACGGTTAAGCGATACCAGAGCCAAATAAGCGCCGTCGAGAATATGATTAGATGAGATGATGTAGAGATACCACCGTTAAGCCGGAGTGTTTTAAAATACCTGGAAAAACAAGACCAATAATTTATGGGCAAAGGATAAAAAGCGGGAATAAAGCAAAATATGGCTGGATCCCCTCTAAAAGATGAAGGAAAAAATATTATTCAGAAACTTTATAGCCAGAAATATTTAAGGGAAATTAGTCGCAGAATGCATTAATATGAGTGACGAGATAAAATACGTGCCCGTTTCGAAAGTAGAGTTGGAAATTACCGGGAGCACTTAGAAGACATTGAAAGGGACAATGTCAAAAGCTTGGGGAAAGTAGTCATGAGGTTACTTGATGAGAAAAATAATTATGATTTAGAAAAACGGAAAATTTTTCGGAAGACGAAGAGAAGCTAGAGAAACAAAAACAGGTGGACAAGATAATGCAACTTGTAGACACAGCCGGTTGCAACCATGAAGAAATAGAACATGTGAGAAGACTGATTGAGTCAAACCCTTACGTATTTGTCCTTGACGGAAAACCTCTTAAGGCAACACACCTATTTAAACACTGAAGTACAACAACGTCAGATTCACCCATTGTGGCACAAATATTCACATATCCACGAGCATTATAAGGGATCAAATGTAAATCAAAATAAAGAAGATGCTCGAATCGAGAATAATTGAACCCTCCACCTCACCATATAGCTCGAACACCTGGATAGTGGCAAAACCACCAAAAACAAACAATGAAAAAAGGGTGAGAGTAGGCTCAGATTTTTGACTACTAAACGAAGTTACGGTATGCTCGTGTTACCCGCTACCGTTTCAGAGTGATATCTTAGAGAACCTAGCCTCGGCACGTTACATCACGGTAGCTGATCTCAAATCAGGATTTTTCCAGGTGAAAATACACGAAGACGATTCACATAAGACAGCATTCTCAGGCCAAGACGGGCACTACCAATACATGAGAAAACCAATGGGATGCAAAGACTTGCCAAACACGTTTCTAAGAGCTATTGCACTAGGACTCGCAGGATTACTAGGCCATAAAATAGAAGTGTATCATGATGACATAATGGTTTTTGCCCCTGACCTTGAGGAACATGAGACACGATTCACGAAACCGTTGAAACGGCTGGCAGATGCAAACCTCACGATTAAACTTAAAATTGTCAATTCTTAAAAAAAGAAGCGAAAGTGCTCGGCCACACTGTAGGCAATGGATAAATAATGACTGACCCAAAGAAACTTGAAGCAGCTAGGAATCATTCTTGACGACAAACATAAAAAAAGTAAAATAATTTTTAGAATTCGTAGGCTCCTACAGGCGATTTGTCAAAAATAATGCTTAAATTGACCAACCACTGTCAAGACTCTTAAAAGCGGGCACTGCATTTAAAATTTATAACTTTCGTAGATACACTGTGCAGTGGACCTGAACTCATCACTCCAGATTTGAGAAAACCCTTTATCGTCCCGACAGATGCATTAGATAACGCGATGAGAGCGATTCTTAGTCAGGGAGAGATCGGACAAGATAGACCGTACGAGTACGCATCTCGCTGCCTTAAAGGAAGCGAACTCCGCTACCCGATATATAACAAGGAATTGTTGGTAATAGTATTTGCAAAAGAGCAATTTAGTTCATATTTATATGGACGCAAGTATACGGTGGTTACAGGCCACAAGCTGCTTAAGCACTTTCATTTGTCTAAAAAACCTGACATTCGTTTTAACAGACTTAAAGCGGAACTAAGGGGGTATGAGTTCGAAGTTCTATACTACCCGGGCGTTAACGACAGGCCATTTGACGCATTATAACGAAACTCAATACTCCAAGAGGGGGAAGTAAATCCCGAACGGCATCGTTAAGAACTGTATCAGCTCGCGGACGAACAAAAAAATGAAGAACTGGCTGATAACAACGGACCTCAGGCGCGCATATTCAAAATACGGGCAACTCTTAGGAAGAGAATTCAAGGTAAGCCGAAGAAAATAAAAGTCTATTGTACCGACTCAGAAAACTCGAGCGTCATAATTCAGAAAAAGAGACGATATTACAGTGAGAATATTAAAAAAGGTTTAGATATAAGTACAGAAGGTCAAGAAAACGGCGATGCGGACTCTAAATTAGACGAGCCTTAAGGAAAGAATTCGCTGCCGCAGCAAGCACTGAAGGGTCAACGCAAGTTAAAACATAAGATGTTGCAGGCAAAGAAGAACTTATTTTACAAGAACCAGCAGTCAAAAAATTAGGCTATATGATGAAAGAACCAGGCTTTTGAAAGGGTGTAACGGCTACAAGCACAACAGCAATATTAGAACAAAAAAAAGAAATGAAATAAAGGAAATAGAAAAGAATGAAAAAAAAAGAAATGAAATTAAATATGAAAAAAAATAGAAATGAGATATGAAAAAAAAAAGAGAATGAAAAAAAAAGATTACATATGAAAATAAGAAAGAAATTAAATAAAGGAAATACAAATAAATGAAAAAAAATTTAATAAAATGTAATATGAAAAAAAATAAAACCAGCAATGAAAAAAAAAATATAAAACAAGAAATAAAGAAAAAAAACGAGAAATGACAAAAACAAAAAAAGGGAATGACAAATATAAGATTAAATTGAAAAATAAAAAAAGAAATAAAATAAAGGAAATAGAAAAGAATGAAAAAAAAAAAGTAATAAAATTAAATATGAAAAAACAAGAAATGAGATATGAAAAAAAAAAAGAAGTAAAAAAAAAAAAACAAGAAATAAAGAAAAAAAAAAAAAAAACTAAAAAAAAAAAACAACAAACCAGGGGGGATAAATGGGTCATAGGACCCACGGTAAGAACGAAGTTCTTTAAACATGAGATGAGTATAGACACAATTTCTCAGGTAACAAGGGGGTCACCAGACCCACAGGAAGAACGAAGCTCTGTAAACGTTAGTACTGCATTCATGTTGTTTACTAAAACAAAAACTTGAAAAACGAATAAAACAAAAAAAAAAAAAAAAAAAAAATAGTTTACTACTGACGATGGTTGAACTTCGTGAGTACTGTATTTATGCACGAGGTTCTCACGAAGTTAAACCATCGTCAGTAGTAAACTATTTTTTTTTTGTTTTTTTTTGTTTTATTCGTTTTTCAAGTTTTTGTTTTAGTAAACAACATGAATGCAGTACTAACGTTTACAGAGCTTCGTTCTTCCTGTGGGTCTGGCGACCCCCTTGTTACCTGAGAAATTGTGTCTATACTCATCTCATGTTTAAAGAAGTTCGTTCTTACTGTGGGTCCCATGACCCATTTATCCCCCCTGGTTTATTGTTTTTTTTTTTAGTTTTTTTTTTTTTTTCTTTATTTCTTGTTTTTTTTTTTTACTTCTTTTTTTTTTATATCTTATTTCTTGTTTTTTTATTTTTAATTTCATTACTTTTTTTTTTTCATTCTTTTCTATTTCCTTTATTTCATTTCTTTTTTTATTTTTCAATTTAATCTTATATTTGTCATTCCCTTTTTTTATTTTTGTCATTTCTCGTTTTTTTTCTTTATTTCTTGTTTTATATTTTTTTTTTTTCATTGCTGGTTTTATTTTTTTTCATATTACATTTTATTAAATTTTTTTTCATTTATTTGTATTTCCTTTATTTAATTTCTTTCTTATTTTTATATTTAATCTTTTTTTTTCATTCCCTTTTTTTTTCATATCTCATTTCTATTTTTTTTCATATTTAATTTCATTACTTTTTTTGTCATTCTTTTTTATTTCCTTTATTTCATCTCTTTTTTTATTTTTCTATTTAATCTTATATTAGTCATTCCCTTTTTTTGTTTTTGTCATTTCTCGTTTTTTTTCATATTTCATTTCATTTCATTTCATGTCATTATTTTTTAATATCACATTTTATTTGTTAATATTTCAGTTCATTTCATTATTTTTTTATTCATTTTTTATTTCATTACATTTCATTTTTTTTTAATATAACATTTTATTTGTTCATATTTCATTTCATTTCATTATTTTTTTTTTTCATTTTTCATTTTATTTCATTTCATTATTTTATAAAATAACGTTTTATCAGTTAAAAAAAAATTGTTTTTTATTTCCTTTATGACATTGTTTTTTTGTTTATTTAATTTTTTTTTTTTTGTATTTCATTTTGTATGTCATTTTTTTTCATTTCATTGTATTTCTGTTTCAATTTATTTCTGTAAATAAAACTCTTCCAAATTTTTTTTTTTCTTAGTAATTTTGTTGCAATTGTATATCCAATTAATACAATTTTTGTTTTATTTTAAAACTTATATTTTTATGGAAGGGGGGTAGAAATAAAACATTGAAATTTAATGAAAAATATTTTTATTAATATAATATAAAAATACAAAAACTGCGACTATGTAAATATATATATACATATTTAATTATATTACAAATAACGAAATACTAAAATTAATCACATTCTACAATAGCAACTATTGGTTTATGGTAACTAAAATAAGATACGTATGTTTCTGACTGTATTTTATTTAGATATCGAGAAAAAACGGCATCTATCGTGGTCCCATACCTTGTTGTATGTTTTTCAGGATCATTATTAATAGTTAAGTTAAATTTTTGGAAGAGGAAATTGGTCAATGGCTCGGAATTTGTATCAGCAAAGTTAATGTTAAAATCATCAGCTAAAATAAGTGGAAGCTTATCAAAATTTTTTCCAAGCAATTGTGCACCTCCTTCAGTATACTCCAGTAGTGTTCTGTGAATTGTATCAATTATATCATCTATTTTTTGATTAGGTGAAACATATATGGCTACTATTACTATTTTTTGGCCATTTTCCATTGTAGATATGGCTGAACAAATGTCTGCAATATCTGTTGTTCGGACATTAAAATCATGGGTATTTTGTACAGTCATATCCATATTTGGACCAACGATATTTACTGTATCATCAATATTATGATATATTGCAACTCCCGCTGACCGTGCATTGTCACGTTTAAAATGGACGATACAGTTAAATTGTGGTATGTCGATTTGTTGATTATTGTCCATCCATGTTTCAGTCAACATTAAAACATTACATTTTCTAGTGACTGTATCATTTAAATCAAGTAAATGTTTCCGTAGACTTTGAATATTAAAACACAATATAGACATATTTCTTTTACCAGAAATGAAATTGGTAATCATTTGAGCTTTAGTCTCTAGAGAATTTAAAGAGAGCCTTTGAAATTCTTGTACTAAACTTACAGTCGAAGCAGCTTGTCGACGGTTATGATAAAATTTAAATTTAGTCGGATCGTTATCAGGTGTTACAATATACAAGCCTTCAAGACTTGTGACACGAGAAAGGGCAACGTAAACGAGTGATTGCGAATGCAATTTTTCATACTGATAAACAACTTGATTGAACGTTCCACCTTGTGATTTGTGAATTGTCATAGCACAAGCTGCTATCAATGGGAAATGTTTTCGTTTAACAGTAACTTTATTGTCTCTTGTTAAAGAAATATTCGATGTTCGTAGATTGATCGGTACGGCCGATCTATTAACCCCATTTTTTATAGCGAATGAAGCAGCTTTTTTTCTGATTTTTTCACCAATTTTAATGTTACCAGGAAATTGTAACCATACTCGACAAACAATATTATCTTTATCGAAATCTAAATGTACTAACTTACCAACAGCACCGTTGGCTGAGCCATCAGATACATAAATGTTTGAAGTAATGAGATAATACTTATCTTTAACAAAAGTAATAATGTAAGGTAAACCACCTGTATCTATTACTGACATTTTGTGTATTTTTTGTCTAAAAGCACTTTCCTGTTGAGCATCTTTTGATCCAACAATGACATCATTAGCTGTAGAAATAATTTTGTGTGGTGATTGTTGTAAAATTTCATTATTGTAACTATTAATATCTACATTTTTAAGATATAAACGAACTCCATCAGGGCACAATCTTTGAACTTCAGCTTTTGTGAAAAATCTTGATTCAAGAATATCAAGTTCAATATTTGATAATACTTCACCATTGCCAATTTTTGTTAATATAGAAGAAAACGTTTCATTAGCTTGCCTCATTACTTGAGTAAGATGGTAAAATTTCAATTTTCGCCATAAATAACGCCCAACCAGACAAGTTTTAATTGATTTGTAAATAGGCGTTGATCTTACTGGTGGGAGTTGACGTAAATCGCCAATAAAAATAACGTCAATATTTCCAAAATCATCTTTATGATTTCCAGTAATTTGTTTTAGACGCGTGTCAATCTTAACCAAGAGTTCTGCACTGACCATGCTTATTTCATCAATGATAAGTACTTTAACGTATTTAAAAAGACATCTGTATAATTGTAAAAGTTCTGATGATAACGGTAATAGATTTGAAAGAGAAATTTTGAGAGCAGTGTGAACGGTTGTACCGTCAATTGCTACAGCAGCTTTACCAGTAGAAGCACAGGTTATGTAAGCATTGCAATAACCATCGGTATCAGTGAACCTATTGTATAATTCCATAATTAGTTTTATAACAAATGTTTTACCACACCCAGCAGGACCAGTCAAAAATATTTGAAAAGGTGACTCATGTTTATTCTGAAGATGATCAATAATGGTATCTAAGAGTTCTCTTTGCTCTTTGTTTGCAGATCTCATTAAGTCGTAAAACTGTTCAGAATCCATTAAATTTTCTCTTTTTTTTGCTATGACACCAAGTTTATTTAAAGATGCACATTGCAAATCAGTGTTAACAGCACCTTCAGGATCGCGAAGCAATCTTTCATACGGGTCGGGTTCAAAAATTATGTTAGCTTGATTTTGTAAATCTTCGTCTTCAACAGCGTTTTCATCATTTTCTCTATGCAACTGCTTGAAAATTTCGATAGTTTTCTGTATATCCAAGTTAGATTTAAACTCTTTTCTGCGCTCTAAAATTAAATCGTCATTATCTTGATATATTTAAATGAACTTATTTTCAGCTAACACATCATTTTCTTCGCTTTTAAAAGGAATGTGTAACAGTACCATTTCTCGTGCATAATCATTAAAGTCAGTCATATCGTAGTTGCGGTACCTAATAACTCTAGGCTTTTGTCTTTCAATATATTCTCCTTTATTATTCAAATAATACTTAGCAACAAACTGTGCCAACGTAACGTCTTCTAGACTGTCAGGTCTTTTTTCGTATTTATCAAACACATTTTCTTTCCAAATATCAACACAATCGTCATCCATTTCATTAAGTTCTTTCATAGTTTTTCTTATTCTCATACGTTCTGTAGGGTGAATAGTAGGTATATAAACGACTGCTACAGATGATTTGGCCATTGGTTCGCGCAAAAAGTACCAAGCAGCTTCCTGTGCTGACATTTCAACAGAATTAAGAACGTCAACACTCATTTTTCTTGTAATTTCAACTATATCAAACTCAGGATTTTCATCCATAATTTCAATAATTTGTCGTTGTAAATTACTTATACCTCGATTGTGTTTGTTAACGTACTCGACAACGTAAGCCGCACAAGAATACTCATCTTGAATAATTTGAAAATCCATATTAGATTTTAAATGATGCAAAACAAATGGATTGAATGTATTGTGCCATTTTTCCGACGGTGTTCGACGATAAAATAACTTTGGTCGAGTGATGCCAGCACGGATAATGTTATAATAATGTTCGTCAGACATGATGTCGTTGTGAGTATAAAAATTTTCAAAATCTTCATAATCGAAATTTTGTAAATTAGTTCGAATGAGACTGTAATGTTTCTTATAATTATTAAAATTTTCTTCTGAAAAATTGGAATCAGTATCTTTCATTGGTATCAATGTCACAGTTTTTTTAGATGGCATGAAAGGTGCTCCAAATCTACAATTTTCTTTTTTATTTGGATCCATTTTTTTATAACAAGTGAAAGTGTGCTTATGAGTTTGAACTTTAATATTTCCTGATGCTTCAGATGCTGTTACTGAAACTAATTCATCAATCATATAGATTACATCATCGTCATTTTTTAATAAATTTGCAGGTGAATTATCTAACCACAAAAGAACATGAGCATGAGGACTACCTCGATGTTGAAATTCTATTCTTTTAAAATAATCTATCACCCGGTATTTTCCAAATGGACTGTTTGTTTTATTTTGCAGAATGTTCATTAAACAATTTACTAATTTATTAAAATAAATTGCACAAGTAATAGCATCGTCATTGATTAGTTTGGCTTTTCTCATATAATGTAGCTTTGCCAAAAATTCATCAGAAACTTCTGTTTCATTATGTTTTAATGTATATAATAATTTCAATAAATTGTTCCATCCAACTTCATTTGCACTCATGGTCATGAAAGCTGTTGGTGCACCTAATTGTCTAATAATCGCAAAAAGATCTTTTTTGCGATCAGCCCAATACCAAGCAGAATTAGGTATACATCGAAGAAAAGCGATGTTACCTTCGATACAACTGTTTATATAACTGTCCGATTGAATTTGCTCTTTTGTAATATTAGTTTCAAGGCCAATATGTTTGAAAGCTACAGTAACAGCATCTCGAACTCGCTGTCTCATAATTTTAACAGCCAAATATAAAAGATGTTGTGGATCTGCACCCCGACGGTCTGTACGTCGAAGTTCACTGGTGGCTTGCATAAATGAAGTAACATTAACTCCTTCCTTGTAATTTCTAAGCTGTCCACAATAAATGGTTGGAAATGAAAGCTCTTCAGCGTGTTCATCAAACAAAATACTAATAGGCACATTATTTTCGCCAGGTGCAATGTATAACATTTTGTCTTCATTCCACATGAGAGTTTGTTGTTGAGCTGTCAGATTATCTTCCCTTCGAACATGTTCACTAACTTCATCATGATCAATTTCAGCATCATCTAAATAATTATTTAAGGCTTCCTCTTCGATGGAAATATTATAAAATAAGTACAGTGGTGTCTGCACTAAATATATTAACCAGTCCTTGATATTACTTTTTTTTACAAGACCATGAACGTAACTCGATTTATGTATTAACTGTTTCCTAATGTGTACATAAAAAGCATGGTCATCTTGAATATTTCTTGGAAGTTTATTGACTGTTGTTTTAACATCAATTGGAACATTAATAATTTGTCCATAAATACCGAATTGGCCATGAACATGTCTGAGTCTTCTTATTTGCATAAAAGGGATTCTTGGAGAAATAAGTCGCTGTTCAATAAGATTTAACTCTGGTAAATGTGATGGAATGACTGGATATGAAAATCCGTTGTATGTGGATAATAATGGAATTTTTTGTTTGTCCAAACTTTTTTTACATGTAGAACAAATCGCCACTACAGTAATGCCGCTAACAAAATTCTATTAAAATATAAATAATTATTGAATATAAAAATTTGTTTGAGAGGATAATAAAAAAAAGTGATTATTTACCGGTAAAATTGTTTTTAAAATATTTTCATGTGCTGCGGATGATGATTTCAAATCTTTTTTCCACCAAAGCCTATCGCAAACTGCGCAAGAATGACCAAAAGTATTTTTTAAAAATGTGTTAAAAAAAATTGAAATGTGCTTGTGCGTGTTGATCATAGTTCGTATATTTCGCCACAACTGCATTATTATCTATTTCCGAATCAACGTCAATTTCCGAAACAATATCAGAAGGCTCACGAATGTCTTCAACATCAATTCTGTATTGTAAATTAATGTTTGAAACTGGAATTAATGGTGTGAAATGCAAGTTTGTTAGATGCAAATGGATAAAATTTGGAGAATCGTTCACTTTAAAATGAGCGAAGATTTGTCTTTCCATTTTAATATTTACATCAATAAAGTGATAATGTATGCATATATTTGTATCATATAATCTTGCAAATATATATATGCAGTCCATGTCTCCGTACTCGTGGTCACTAGAGAGTATCTCATTTGCACTTTTGGGATTCGAACATAAACACAAAAAAGGTGATTGTTGTAGTAGCCGTCTCAGTTGTAGAGGTGTAATCGTAAGATTTAAAAGTTTTAAAAAACAATAGAACAAACAATTTCCAGCTGGCTCAGATGGAATATCTCTGTAATGATTAAAAATAAGATCCGGTTGAGCACATGTGACACTATACTTATACAGGGTATTATTGAATTCTGTCGGTATACAGACAGAGTCCTGTATCGAGCATGGATCATCATGTAACGAGGCATTCATCCGTAAATTTGTGCATATGTTTTGTCTTGGCTCCTGAGTATTGGTTTGTTTGTCTCTAAAAAAAAATTAAAAAAAAATTAATGAAAACTTATAATATAATAAAAGTTTAAAAACGAGAATTAATACAAATTTAAATATTATTACGTTAAAAAATTAATTTCGAATTCGTAGCAAATACAAAAGATGTATTTGTCGTTAACTGTAAGTAAAAAATATAATTACGCGTAAAACCTTTGAAGATCACAATTCTGTGAAGATAATGCAGCGTTAAGTTGAGACATTTGTTTTTGTAATTTAAGTTTTTTTCTATATCTTTGACAATATGTAGCATTCGTAGACATACTAAAAAAAAAGTAAATAGTAGATTGTTAAAAAGTACTTTAAAAGTTTATTCACAAAATTAAAACTTACTGGTCAGATGTCTCATCAGAATATCGTTTTCGTAAATTTGACAATTGTAATGTAGGCGTACGTAATTGTGATATCAGTATGTCTGTATGTGTTTTCTCCAATTCATGTAAAGAAGGATATAGACTTTGTTTTTTTGTAAAATATTTGCTTCTTGTTTTATCCTCATTATCACAAGATTCCTGTGATTTTACTTGAAACGTAATACGTTGTTTTTGTTGCTGATTTTGCTGTTGATTTTGTTGTCGATTTTCGTTTTCGTGAAATGTTACTGTATGTCTTTGATGTAGCCTCAACAATTGAGACGAAGAGTCAGAATTTGATTTGTTTTGAACTGATGTTTCGGAATCAAAAAATGGACTCGTGTCTCCTCTTATGCTTGGATTAATTTTAAGAACAGTAAAATTCTGGTTTGGGGTGGCAAAATATGGACTCGTTTGTGATGTGGTATATTTATGTACTTCAAGAGAATTAAAATTTTTTTGTACATTATGAGGAGATTTACTCAAATGTTTTTTAGTCGATTCCTTTGACTTTTTTGTTTTTGATTTTGAAGGACTTGTTCCCATTTTAACTAAATTTAAAGAACAAACAGATTCTGAAACTATTGACGTAGTTATTGCTAACACGTGCAAACTAAAGATTAAAACGCACTTTGTATCTACAGAAAATCACTATCACAAAATATTAACACTGAACTCATTGACACGTTGTAACACGATGACAATTAACCTCAAAATGAAATACACATGCTTTCTACATAGCACTAAAAATCGCTTCTCCTTACAAAGATGACTGTCAGAAAGGGGAGCAATGTCTGTAGAAGCCTGTTGATGCCGTAGTTCATAACTGATGACAGTCGGCGCCACCATGTGAGAGCCAAAAAAAACTTTGAGCGGGCATTTGAAAACTATTTGAAATACATTTCACATAGAATTATATATATAAATTATTCATATAATCATTTACTGACATTTTGCCATTATTTGTTTATGAAATGCCAAATAAGCGCCCTTAACAACCATTAAAATAATATGTAACGCGAAATATACATGTCTAATGATCTTACATAATTTATTTATTATTATTGATGTAATAAATTACTATGTTTATATAATTATGTGACATTGTGACATAATTAGTTAGTCGAATTCAAAATCTTAAAAACCGTTGATACGTTGTGCAACTCTATCGTATATGTTTATTTTAATAATTTATATATAAAATAAAAATAATTTATTTATAACAGTAATTATTAGCATTACTGTAATGCCAAAAAAAACCTCAGGTTTAATAAAAATCGGTCGGTATTTTATGCATCAAATGCATAAAATACAAATATTTAATGCGTAATAACGCGCTTTATTATGTTCAATCTACATAACCATTTTTTTTTTTTTTTTTTTTTTTTTTTTTTTTTTTTTTTTTTTTTTTTTTTTTTTTTTTTGAATGGAATATTATAGTAACGAACCACACGATAAGTACAAGAAACCGAGTGCCTCAGTCGGCAGCGCTCGTAGCAGAGTGGGTAAGGTACTGGACTCATGTGCAGAAGGTCGAGGGTTCAAATCTCTTTACTGGAAAATTTTTTTTTTTTTTTTTTTTTTTTTTTTTTTTTTTTTTTTTTTTTTAGAATTGTAGAGGAAAAAATTCCAAATAAAAAATTATTGTTTGAAAAAAATTGAAATTTGTTTAAATATTCGGTGCTTGGTAGTGGGAAGGGGAACGGTGGGTAAAGGTGTGGAGAAGAGTAAGAGGGCACGGTTGGCAGATATAGATATATAGTGGGGAGAGGGGAAGTGTGTAGAGAACACTTGGTGAGGGGGGACGGGGTGAGGGGAAA
Source organism: Copidosoma floridanum (assembly GCF_036245765.1). Taxonomy (NCBI): domain Eukaryota; kingdom Metazoa; phylum Arthropoda; class Insecta; order Hymenoptera; family Encyrtidae; genus Copidosoma; species Copidosoma floridanum. The sequence continues at coordinate 8,664,709 of NW_028321911.1, forward strand.
AACTTGAGAGGAAAAGATTTCTGATTAAAAAAAAAAAAAATCTGTCGGTTTTAAAATTCCAGCCCCCCGAGTAACGCGACATAAAGAACTTCGTTCTAAAAAGAAAAATTACGAAAACCACATAAACGACAAGTTGACACTTTGCACAGACACAAACCATGTTTTTCAACCACGCAACTGATGATGAATCCGTCAAAAGAAATGATAATCTCAAATTGTGGCACACCATTACCTAGCATTTTAAATAAAAATCAAGAGTCAATTACAGAGGAGCCGATATAGGAGAAAAAGAAGGAAGCACGAAACAAGCGAAGGAATTTTTAACAGACAAACAAGAAGAGCTCAATATACATCACTTATTGGAGGAAAAGTCTGATGAATTGCATGCTCTAGTTATGATCGACATTAAAGAGCAAGATGTAGAAGGCAGACCAGGAATAAGGATAAATATGAAGGATCCTAGCAAGATAGTAACGACAGACAAAGCAGCGCTTCGCACAAGAGACGAAGTAAACAAAAACACACATAACGGGGGGAGTATGGCTTAGTCAGAGAAAAATGAGAACACGGTACAAAACAAACGCGATGAGCAGCTAGAAAAATCTGCACTCCCAGATAAGTGACTGGAATATTGAAAAGACGAAACACAAAGCGAAACATATAAATGCGCAAAATCTGGTAGTAACTTGACAAAAATATCAGAAATACCATCCGACCGACCCGGAAACTGTTTGTTTCACAGCTTTATATGGTTGTACGAGCTCAATATCTCAAGTGCTGAGTTACGAACGATTTTGCGCAACTCTTATTTATTACAAAAATGCAGAGAGCCAAAAGAATCAAAGTCACAAAAAATGGAGTCACAAACAATTTATGGGAACAGCGATTTTACTTAACTGCTATCTCCAGAATTTAGGAGAATTATTTGTGTACAATTTGCACTAAACAATGGAATCTATATTTACACTCATTAAATTGCTACGACAGATGGTGAATTTGGCCATTTACATTTAGAAGACGTAGGTAAAAGTACACATTATACACTTTTTACACAAGTTTCTAGTGCGATAAATACAGGACTTGAGTCAGAGGTAGAGACTCTACAAAGAGATCGTAGCAGTAGTAAGGGAAGTGAGGAGCGTAAGCAAAGGTCCGAACTAGATAAGAGAGTGGACAGAGGCAAGCGCCTAGCTTGACACTGAAAAAAAGGAGAAAAATAAGAAAAAAGGGTATGGTTCATACTGTAATACACTAAAATAGATAGCCATCGATAGAGTATACATAGTGTCTGGGCAAATATTTAGTACACGGACTTAAACGCATGCTCATAGGCAGGAACCAGGGTTAGAAACTTATAGATAACAGTTTTATATATCACAGGGTTGATAAATTTAGCAATGGGGCTTCTTTTTCTTATATATAAGTGCCTTCTTCATCGGGGGGTTCTGCTGTTAATATATTATAGAATAATTATAGGAAAACAAGGAACTCTAAGAGAAAAGAAACATGAGAATTGGCAGTAGTTTAGTATACGTCAATAGTACAACTTCAAGCAGAGAGGCAACTGCAACCCTCTAGACGAGTAATAAAGTTGCCGTTAGCAGTGGTAGATGATTATAATGTTCCAAAAAACGTGAATGAGCGCCGGGAGTCACCCGACTGAATCGTAGGGCGCGGTCCGTAGGACAAGACTCAGAAAGAATTTTTTTTTTACATGTCATGTCGAGAAAATTATGTTAAGGCTTATTGTAAAAAAAAGAAAAAAAAAAAAAAAAAACTACCTATCCTCGATCACAATAGCTGGTAATTTTAGCTATTATAATTAAAAAACTAATGAGACGAAAATGAGCACCGGGAGTCGCTCGACTGTATCGGGGGGCGCAGGCCGTAGGACGGGGACAAGAAAGAATCTTCTTTTTTCCGAAATACGTAATAACATTAGAGTTATTTTAAGTTAAATTATACGCAAAAAAGTACTACCGCTTATCACAGCACATAAAATAAATCAATAAGAAAATAAGTAGATACGAGCGCTAGGAGTCGTTTGACTGTATCGGGGGGCACAGTCCGTAAGACAAAGACAAGAAAGAATCTTCTTTTCTCTTTTATACTAATGGTAAGAAAATTGTATGGATTTTTTTTTTTTTTTTTTTTTACAAAATAAACAAATGATTAATAGGTGTATGGGAAATTACAAAATAGTAACCCTATGTGAAATAACCTAATGTATAATTCTAAATCAATTATTTTGTATGTGAAACAACACTTAATGTAAAGTAGTCTCAAGCAGATGCCCAATTCGAGGCAATTTCAAATATAATTGTTATATAAGTCAAAGCGCATACAAAATCAATATTGTTATACACTTAACACACAATGAGAGAAGACCGAATTATTAGAAGAGCGGAAGTATTATTTCTTAAAGGGAACAGCGATTCTCTACAGTTGAATGGAAGGATGAGTGTGAAATACTAAACTACATAAACAACACAGACAATAGAATACAGCACAGCACACATACGCACAATCGTAAGCAAGTCTACAGGCTCAACTCTGGATACATTGAAAAGTCAGCGTCTTCGAGGGTGACGACGTCGCAGCCTCGGACGTGTAACGTACGATATGCAACGCATCTCATACTGACTCTCCCTAGTAACAGCAAGGCTACTTTAGCAAGAAAGCATGGACAGGTAGGGAACAAGGTATTATAAGGTTCAGGGAGCCTCAAATCGCGAGGTTCGGGCATCCACGCATTCGAGAATTGATTCGCGCTCTCGGTCTTTGGGAGTCGACCGCTATCGAGAGGGTCGGGCGTTACCAAGGTACTCGAGCGTTACCGAATTAAGACGCCGAGAAATAATCACGGAAGGACACAACGAGCCTAGAACGGAACACACGCGCGACTTTGCCTTATAAATGGGGTATTTTTAATTGAAGTGTTTAAGGAAATATACATACATATACTGATCATTATCGTAAAAAAGTTGCAATTTGACTGAATGTGATATTCTATGACGAATTTTAAGGGTGAAAAAGAAAATCGACGTGTTACGGCAAAACGGACACTGTATTAAGATTAAGCGACTCCAAGTACATGTGATAATAGTATTTAAACTCCATTACCCTTAAATTTTTTTTTGGTCCTTTGTAATTAGACTTAAAAATAAATACTGTTTAATACTTTCGAATAATTTATTTCCCTAATTTTTTTTTTTAATTAAAAAATTGCTAAAATCTTTGTCAGCTGTATTAGAATTAAAACGGTAGTTTATGTGCATAATTTTTTTTAATAGTTGTTTCAGGATGTATGTTACTAGCCACTTTTAATTAAATATTAATAATAATAGTATAAAGCTTTTTTAAAAAAAAAATTTTCCTTCTGCAGTAGAATAGTTTTTTCAAAGATCATGCTCCTGTAAATTTTTTTAAAATACGGAATACTTAGTAAAAATCTTCCCCTAAAACCATCAAATGATTCTAAAGCAAATTTCTGAATTACATAGATCATGTTAAAAGAGTTAGATCGCTCTTGCGGGGGGTGGAGGGGTCTGCTGCGCTGACCCGGCCAAAAAACGTCCACTCTCTCGATAACTGAAAATGTATTTGTGCTCAACTCACCAGTACTTATCAGTGTATTACTGTTATACTTTAAAAAAAAATTACTGTATGAGTAATATATCTACAAAAAACTAGAGAATATTTTTAAAGTTATCTAGTTTCTTGTCGTATAAATATAATAGCATTAATACTTTTTTATGGGGGATGCAAAATAAGGAGTAAACGGTTCAGTCAATCTGATCTTTTTGCGATGACAGCGTGCAACAAATTTTCGAAATTAGAGATTTTAATGTTATAGCATTAAATAACAAGATCTTATGAAGGGCTGTACCAAGTTTTAGATCAGTATTTTGAATAAAACAGCTTCTAGAGCTGATTTTGTGAAAAGCTATCATGTCACGTAAAAAGTTGAGCTGACAACAGACAGTGTACTCAGTCTGTCTTTGTCCCCCATATGAATATAGGATACGCTCTGGAAAGAAAATTTAAAACTGTGCAAATATCTCCCTACCTGCAGACACGATTTTGTTAAAACTTTGCACGTGTATCGACGAAATTTGTCATAAATAACATATGAGTTACATAGAACATTTTCATTGTTTTGTCAAGCGTAATGAAGATTTTTCTAAAATTTTCTTGACAAGTTACATTTAAGCCCATGGTTAAGACGACGTAAAAGGAAAACTTTGTAAATTTTTATCTCGAAATCTGTAGATGCAATTTTGCTCAAATTTGGTGACTACATTTATGCAGAGTTTCTTTAGAACATACTGTAACGAGAAGAATCTGGCCTCCCGGCTTAGCTGCTCTTTCTGACGCAATGTATATGACATCACGCAGGTAAAGGCTTACTTTTCCGAAATTGTTTTTTTTTTTTATGTGGCTCGGTGGATAAGGACGACGCAGACGAAGACACCGCGCCAAATACAGCAGCAACAGTGAAGAGAGAGCTTAAGTGAATGCGCGCGCAACTCTGTTCAGGCCGAGGCTACTGCCCTCGGGTATAAGAGAGAGAGAGAGAGAGAGAGAGAGAGAGAGAGAGAGAGAGAGAGAAAGGCCGCCAAGTCAGGCGCTGCAGTTGCGAAAAAGGAAATAGACTCTAGCCGAGTTAGTCTCGAATCGAGAGCCATCCTGAGAGGAGAATAGAGAGGGCGAGAAGAGTAGAGAAAGAGAGCAAGAGAGATTTAGTTTTTCTAGAAAAGAAAGATAAGATCTCGCGCGTCACCATTTTCTCTTCCTTTTTTTTGGTGCGCGTCACTTCTTGGGAGGTCATGGTGAGAGAGGGAGAGAGAGAGAAGCTAGGACGAAAAAGGGACGTAGCTGTAGTGTCTATACCAAGGACAACGGCCACCCAGAGAGAGCGAGAATTAGGACGATAGGAAGAGAGAGATAGCGATCCGACGGATACCCAGCAGCCCTAGGACCACCAAGCAGCCCGGGCACTTGTAGGATACCTGGACAGCAGTCCAGAGTAGAAGATAAGAACAAGGAGAGAAGGCGTGTGTTGTGTGTGTCAGTGCGAGAGAGTAAAGTAGAGTGTATTTATTCAAGCTAAGGACCTGCGGTCCATATTAGCCTAGGCTCAAGTTTTTACAAGACTGCTAAAAGCAGTTTATAAAAAGTTAGTGACACGCAGGTCACAATAATGCAAGATAAATCACAGATAAATAAATTACAATAGAGTTAATTGAGATAAAGTGTAAAATAATAGTTAAAATAATTTAAAATAAATCAAATAGTCAAAATCAAATATAATAAGATCTACTTATGGTTACAGTGTTCTTAAAATTTTAAAAATATAGGCTAGCTTAATTGCACATGTATTAACATATAAAATAATATATAATTTCATTACTTAAGTCTAAAATCTTCACTAATGCTATATTTAAATAATCTGTTTGTAAACAATGCTGGAGTTTGGATAGATCGTAGATTAGCAGGCAATACATTCTATTCAATAACAGCTCCAATGGTGAACGAATGTCTATAAGCATCTAGATGAACACACGTCACTAGTAACTCTGCAGTACTCGAATTTCTGAGGTTGATTGCATTTGATGAGACGGATTTAAAAGTATATAGTTTAGCAATACATGTAGGCTTTTGTGATGTAAGGATTCTTTACAAAAGGGAAAGCATAACATATCTTTTTCTGTTAGAATATGACACAATATCATACTTTTTATAAGCTGGTATGATATGCTCAAGTTTTCGAATATCATCAATGAGGCTAGGGGTAGCATTCATGCAACGAGTCATCTTCAGCTCCATTTCGGATGATATACCATCAAAGAGAGACGTGCAGTAATCCAGGTGTGGAAATATAAGTGTACGTACAGAGAGAAGTCTAGTGCTACTCAAGAGACTGTCCTTAAGGAGCTTAATTTGGACTAATGTAAAGTAACATTTGTTTGCAACTATCGTACAATGTGGTCTCCATGTCAATGTACTATCGAGCGTGACTTCCAGCAGCTTAACTCTTTCAGTGGATTAAATAATTACACCTCTAAATAATATATCAAGTAATGAGTCTTTTGCATACAGATGACTATTTATACCTCTGAAGAACGCGCGGTAGCTTAGTCAGCTAGGTCCTGGATTGTCACACGGGATGCCGTGGTTCGATTCCCGGCCAGTGCGACTTTTTCGGGCAAATACCTCTGTGATTTTCCACATGTGCTTTTTTACCACGCAATGCTCTTCGAGAAGGGTTTAGGCGACCTTTTCGCAGCAAAATTGCTTGATTCCCCCCTACTCTCCTCCTTTATTGGGAGGCCTCCCATCCCTTTCCTTGTCCCTTTCCCAAGTGCTAAGTGCCCATAGTAGTGTCCTTTTTAAAGGAGCCAGACGTAGAGCACTATAATATAAAAAAAAAAAACTTACACCTCTGGTGCCTAACCAATTTGTTTTTGTTTTTTTATCATTAGCAATAAGGCCATTTATATTTAGCCACATTGAGATAATCTTATTCGCCTTCTGTATAATATTTCTGGCTTCTTGGGCCTTACATTGTATATAAAAACAAAAGTCGTCAGCATAAAAATGATACTTACAATCTCTACAATTTACTGAAATATCATTGAAAAAAATTTTAAAAAGTAATGGTCCAAGTTAACTTCCCTGAGGCACACCCGAGCCATTAAAAAGTGTCTAAGAAAGTTTTTCAGTAAGTGCACAAACGGTCTGCGATCTTTCAGTCAAGTAAGACCCGATCCACGATGCCACAATATCAGAGAAGACAATGGTCAAAAGTTTGGCAACAAGTAAGTCAATATTGACCATATGAAAGGCTCGTGACTGATCGCCTCCAAAATCTTGCTCAAAGTACACAATATGCTGATTGGTCTGAAATCGCCTGCCAGACTGGGATTAATCTTTTTGGGCATTGGTAAGACTAGTGCTCGCTTCTATGCGTCTGGAAAAACAACCAGCAGACATATTTTGAGAAATCTTAGGTTTAGTCCATCAGTTCCGGTTGCATTAGAATGTGTAGAGCTGAAGGCCTCTAATATATATCTGATAATTTAACTGACCAAAGTAAAAGCGATGGTCTGATGAGATTCTCGGTCCTTGGGGCAATGGTAGTGATCGAGACTCTTGCGGTTCAATTAAGTGCTTGTTAAGTTCTGTAGAAGGTATAGGGAAATCTGTAGTGGGCTCATTGTGGCTAATTGAACCCAATGACCTAATGGTGTTCCAAGTTTGTGCAGTTGTTTTGCATTTAAAAAAAGTACGTCGATAATTTGCCTGCATGTCATTCTTTACATTCAATTTAACTTCATTGCGCAGTTGTTTGTAAGCAGTATGGAACTCATTAGTTCTATAATGCCTATAATCTCGCCATACCCGATTACGCTTTTTGATCAATTAATTCCCTGATGTCAGATGGAAGCCAGGGTATGGGCTTACTCTTCATGGTTGCTGTTCGAAAGGGCGCATGGTGGTCCAGTATTCTGGTTAATTTTTGTGTAAAAAGACTCACTTTGTCCTCAAGACAAACATTTAGCAAGAAACTCTAATCAACTTCACTCAAATCATTAAGCTCTTAATTTTCATCAATGCATTTGTAGGATCGATATTTCTTGATCTTTGGAGGTCCTCTAGATGTAGGAATATCTAACTCAACCATGATAACATCATGTGCGGAAATCCATAGCTGTCTCAGTTGCTTACAAGTTTTTACATAGTGAAATTTATTTAAGCAGGTGTAATCAATTGTAGAGTCTGATTCTGCACTATGATCAGTGTGATTTAAAGACAACCTCTCCAGACCCATGGAACTCAGAGAACACTTGAGAATATTTTTATTAGTGGAATTAGCATTCCACTCAATGTTAAAACCACCTATTATAACTAGCTGATCATGTGCGTAAGCACTATCTATCACTGCGGTCTCAACATCAGCTCAGAAACCAGATTTAGGCAGGCTGTACACTACGACACAGAGTATAGTGAAGTACTTGCTTTTAATTTCTGCAATTAAGAGTTCTAGACGTTTAACATATACAGGTAGGGTGTCAGATACTTTAATTACTCTCCATTTGAGTGAATCCTGAACATAAATAGCCACAACTCCAGCATCTTTGGTAATCCGATCATGTCTAATTAAACGATATCCCGGTATATGAAATAAATTGCTTGGTGTACTAGGCTTGAGAAATATTTTACTAATATCAAACACGGCCATGTTGTAGTCTTTGATAAGTCCTTCAATGTCATGTAAGTAAGCTATAGATTGGTATAAGGTATAAGGTATAGATTGTGCATTTACAAGTCCTATAATAAATCTGCTACTGTTTACATTTGTGGTGTTATTCGCCATAGTTTATGGTGTGGGATCTACGTTGTATACCAGCACGAAGTGTAGGACACTTAATTTTGTCAAATGCACAATGCTTTGTATTGTGAAGCTTATTATTCTTGCAGTTAATTCAACATTCAGATGATCTTGATGTACAATCCTTAGTACTATGTGAGTCAGCACAACAACCACAAACCACTTCATCATTGCAATTTATAGCAATATGACCCAGTTTTTGACATTTGTAGCACTGCACTAGAGATACATGATCATTGAACCTGCATTGGACTCAACCGAGGCTTACTCTGTCTTGAAGGAATAATTTTTTACGATGTTGAGGCGGTAATTCGATCACACACAATCTGTGTTTTTTGTTACGTTCTGGATAGAGATATATTATTTTTATTTTCTCTTGTTTACATTCACGAAGATTTTGTGCTATAAGGCTACTATGGATTTCATCTTTAGAGTATTCAACAGGTATACCATGTATGATAATGCGTGGTTGTAACTTTTGAGTGGGTTTAAATTCAAGTCCTAATTTTACTAAATTAGGGCATTTTTTCAAATTTTGTAGCGCCTCACCTTTGACAACTACTGATTTGTTAGAGTTTAATGTTACTTGTCTAACTTTTTGGTCCAGATCAGCTGCAGCGATAGATTTCAACGCATTTTTAGTGTACAAAGCTGTTTTATATTCTTTAGCATGTTCATTGAGAGGACCTACCTTACTCAAATCTCATTTCTTATTGGGATCGATTTACCATTGACAAGTACTACATTATTGTATGTGCCTCGTCCTATAACATCAGCAAATGTTTTGGCTTTTCCTGTAACTGGCCATGTCCGATTTTCTGCGACAGTCAAAGGTAATCTGTCAATTATCTGTTGCAATTTAAGCTCGCTACTGTGACGTTCTTCTTCAACCACAAGTTTAGCTAAATATGCAGAAGATAGTAGTGCTGATCAACGCAGGATTAAGAGAGTTTATGGCAGTTCACATGCTGACTTAACTGACTTTTCTCTTGCATTACCCGATCACTGTAACAAAATGTTAACATCATGCTTGGTACGTTTGAATAGCAGACGAACCTTAGAAGCAGACAGCGTGGCATCATGATCATCATCCGTATTGTCTGCACTCGAAGCATTGCTTTCCCTCTACTTGTCCCTTCCGTCTCCCTCATTCTCATTCATGTTAACAGCTGTGGAAATCGGCGCGCTAAAACTACAACGTAGTAGCTCATTCAGGAATTCTACGCTTGCGCAGATGAGTAATCCAACAGAGACAGAAGAAATATGTCAGCCCTGTCCTCGTAGCCTCTCAAGAAAGCAACACGGAGCAAAGTCAATGACACCTTGCAGGCTGTACACAAACTGCTAAGATAATAGTCACACAACAAACCTGCATAATATAGCATGCAGTTCACCTGAAATCAAAGTGCCCGTAGGCAACAGACAGTAGGAGACAGATCTACAGTGAAGAGGCACTATCAAAACATTCTGTTACTGTACTCACCGGGGAGAGAGAGAATTGAATTGAATTGAATTGAATTCATTTTGAAAGAGCTAAGAGCAGAGCGCTCTTCGTAGCTCGGCTCATTGCATATAATTTGATACAATTGTAAGGTTAATTGGGAGAGAGAGAGAGAGAGAGAGAGAGAGTGAGATTAGATTTAATTAGATTCTTTATTTATTATAAGCTAGGGACTCAAGGTCCAAATTATCTAAAAGCGTAGTGTTTAAAAAACTAAAAGATAGAGTTATTACACTTCACTCCGGAATGGATATGCAAACACGTAAATTATACAAATGAAGTAGTATTAAATCTAGGTATTATACTACAAAAAAACTTATTAAGTAAGAAGAAAAATGTATCTTATGAACAATCATCAATGTAACTAAATTAACTTAAGCAAAAAATAAGTATTTAAAAATCAATTCAACACTAAAATCAAAATACTCACTAAATCCACTAAATTACAGACTCAGGAGTTAAATAGACTTCGTCTCGCTAAAAGAAGCCTGTGAAGTATGTCGTCAGAGAACGATCTTGAAAAAAAAGCTCGAATACACGTCGGAATTTTTTTCCATAACTTAGCTGCACTCACTCTCAAAGCCGCTACAAAAAAAAATCAATCCACGCTGAGAGCACGACCAGGTCAAGATGACTCACTCTTATAACAGATTGTGCAGTGATCCTGAATTCAAAACAACCCAATAGATAGGATGGTTGTCATATCCTAAGTACGGAGGCCAAAAAGCGCACAGCCAGAAATTTTGACCGAACTTCAAACGTCATCAGCTTAAACCTAAGATAGGTAGATATGGTCAGACTTCTTAATGCCAACCACAAAACGAAGGGCAGCATTCATGCACCTGCCGAGCTTCACTGTTAGTTCACTAGATAGTCCTAGATACAGAGCCGGGCAATAATCCAGGATGAAGAAAACTAGTGCTTTTACAAGCATAAACTTAGTACTCACTGGAAGAAAGTAAGCACGGCGAGGTGTGCAGAAGGATCTGGGCGTGAGCCTGCCTGGAGCTGCCGTCGGTGCAGATCTTGGTAGTAGTAGCAACCTTCATACGAGTAAACAGTAGAAACAACTTAAAGTTATAAAACTGCTTTAATAAAACCTAAAATAAAAAAAATCACCGGATTTTTTAACCATCTGTAAGATAAAAAGTTGAACACTAAATAATTAACTGAAAAAAAAAAAAAAAAAAAAAATATAATGAAACTAAAAAATATGTACACGTTTGAGTGAAGAAAAAATAATTTCATAGATCGTTTCTATTATCAAAAATTGTAAGCAAATATAGTGTTATTTAATTTGTAAATTCAAAATGTTAATGTTGAGCAGTAAAGGGGCAATAATATACATACTAGCCACTGCATGCTCCGCACCAACCCTCGGTGATAAGAGTTGAAAGTTTATTTTCGTAAATCTTGAATTAAAAAAAAAATCTGAGACAATTGCTCAACAATACTATATTTTCAAGACAAGAATTTAATTAAAATTTCTAATAAATCATGTAATGTAATAAATAACAATTCAGAAGAAAATTTTTCTCAAAACGAGAATTTCAAATCTTCAAAAAACAAAAATAAAATTTGAACAGAAGTTGACAGTTCAATAAGTAATACGTTAAAAATAAAACAAGAAAAAAATCATATGGTTACTAAACAGTTAATCGAACTGGACCTAAATAAAATTTAAATACCCATTAGATGATAGTTAATGTCGAATAGGTGGGACTGAATCATTCAAAATTTTTTTTCTTTTTTTATGTATAATGAAGTTTATTTTTATTCTAGATCAAGATTTATGATGGTTAAGAATGTCGTAAAATTATAAAACTTTTATGTCGATTTTTTTGTTAGGAATAAATATTTAAAAAATGTAAAAAATTCTGAAAATCATTATAAGTTATTGTTTTATCAAAATAGTGGTATTAAAAGAAAAGGACAAAATGTTATTCATATTGAATCTAAAAAAAAAAAGAAAATCAGAATAATACATTAAATAATAAAATTCAAATTAATTTTAAGTAGTACTCTGAATGAAAATAATGATTTATGAGTAAATCCTGCGTTCTACAGTGAAATGAGTTATAAGTGTATGTATTGTTCAGCAGTGTTTTGGCTAGCAGAAAAAAAAAGTCAACATGTTGGAGTATAATTGGAGAATACTTATCAGGTACTACAATAATGTGTTCAGTTTTGCATCTTTAATGAGTAGAGAAATAGAACAAAAAGGAGAAGGTATACATAATATTAAAGTTTAAGGACAAATTTTTCATCTTGCGCAAAACAGTAAATTCTGATCCTAATAAAAAACCAAAAAAAGTCAATTGTATGTATGATGACGATAAAGTTGCTATTGATCTGAGGATGAAATCAATAAATAATAGTAAGATTCTTAAAAAACATATCAAAACTTTGAAAAAAATTCTGAAGGAAAATCCAAAAGCAAAAAAATACAAACATTAACATCAAATCACAAATGTAGAAAAACTACCAAATCATTAAATGATTCTTTTAAGAAAAATCGGCCAGCAGAAACATACACACAATAAACAATTAACTGTAGAAGACGGTGCTATCATAGTTTCTAGCTCTGGACTTTCCGAAAGTTTCGATTTTTGTATATACCCAAAAGAATTATCCGATAATTATCCTAAAGAAACATTATTAAATAAACTATCTCATATTATATTACATGTTTCCATTATTTTTACCTTAGGAGATTTAGGATGGAGTACTGATTATTTTAGAAATTATATTAATTAAAGTAAAAAACTAACTATATTTTAATAATGTTCCTACAGACTGTTTTACAGATATAATCAAAAAAATTTAAGAATAGAATGTTATGAAGGTTGATTAGACGCAATCGATAATAGTGCATTCAATATTTCTAAAAATTTCGAGACGAAAGAAAAAAATGAAAATTTTTTTATACTTCGATCTACATACATTGAAAGTCCAAGACACATGCAGGAACATTATCAAGATGCAATGTCTATAATGAGAAAATGTGGTGGACCAGATTTATTTATAACATTTACATATAATCCTAAATAGAAAGAATTAAAATTAATTTTATCAAAATTTTCCAAAAATATGACACCAAATTATATTCGAAACATAACTGTTAGACTATTTTACTTGAAATTGATGTCAGTTTTGGATGACATCATTAAAAAAAATACATTTGGTAAAGTACAAGTATACGTCTATACCATTGAATTTCAAAAACGTAGTCTATTTCATGCACACATTTCAATAACTTTGCGTACTGATAAAAAAATTATTATACCTAAACAAATTAATGCAATTATTTCAGCTGAAATTCCTTCTGATCATACAAAACTTACAAAACTATTGATTAAACACATTCTTTATGGACCTTACACAGAACAAAGACCTTGTATGATTGATAAAAAATGTACAAAAAATTTTCCAAAATCTCTTACAAACGTAACTTTATTTCAAACGAATATTTACTCTGAATATAGAACAAACAACAATACTTCTAAACAGCCTGTTTATAAACTTCAGAGAAAAGATTAAATTTTACTAGATAATTCAATGATTGTATTATATGTCGAGTTTTTAATCAATAAAATTATTTAATAAAAAATAACAAAAACAGACTTGACAATTGATACAGACGCTGATACTGAAGTTGTAGTAACACTTAATTCACCAAGCGAAGATATAGATGATGACATATTTCATGATAAAACTAACGTTACGGAATTTAAAAATGATAAAGAAAATTTATAAATTATCAACCAAAATGTACAGAAGTTGACAGAAAGACCATCTTAACTAAAGTCTACAAGAAATATTAAGTTAGACTAAAGAAGATAATTTTGACGATTTGATATAAGATGGGTAAATTGCCAAAATGTCAACCTGTACTCAACATTTCGAACCTTTCTTCGATAAAGATAAAATTTTAAGTAAGGAAATAGCCAAAGGCAATTTATCAGTAACCCCATATTTTCAAAAGGGAATTCTTTTACGCTTCAGTACCTCAACACATACAAATTTTTTAAACATGCTATCTAAAGTATCTGATCTGTAACAGATAATAGAAGCTTCAGAGAATTTGAACCACTATAGTAAATCTGTATAGTAAAAAATAGAACCGATGAATCAAAGTTCTGTACTCCCTATGCAGGACACAACACTTTTGCAATAGTCATCAGTGAAATATCTTCTGAACCAATAAGCCCTAGAATTTATATTTTAACTTCCGAATCGCTCAAGAAAATAATAATAAAAAAAAAATCTTAAAACTTTCCAAATTACAAGAAGAGGAGATATTACAGAGAAATCAGACCCCGGATTCATAACAGAAACGTTATTAATAATATCTCATAAAAAACCTGTACAAGCAACCATCTGCTATAATGAAGTAGACTACCGAAAACAAGAAAAAAAAATTGTTACGAATTCTATGTGAGGACATAACAGAATGAATCATATTTATCAATAAATATGAAAACGATTTTATTGAGCAGGAATGTTGAACGATATCCTTGATTATTTCTGTAAATAAACAATATACCAAAAAAAAAAAAAAAAAAATATTTGAACGAATAAAAATAAGAAAACCATTACGGACACACCAATTGAAACTTCTGACAAAGTATCAATAAACACAGTTGGCAAATAAAAATGACACTAAATGGAAATTGAAATTTATTTGACTAACTACATCATATTAGTTCATGTACCCAATTTAAGATCAAGCACCATTGCTAATACGTCAGTACAAAGTTTTATTTGGTATTTGGCGCACCCAAAGCAATTTTGTCAGACAGACACGCAACATTTATCTTATTTGATAAAACAATCATTAAAAGTTTCAAAGATGAACATAAAGAGTTCTTCCAAACATCATAATGATTGGGATAAGTCGGACAACTTAGCAAAATTTGCAGCTGTTACTTACAATACGATTATTCGTACAGCAACGAATTTTGATCTAATGAACTTATATTTCATGGATTGGCAAGATTACCTCTAAAAATATCTAAAGATGAAAGATCATTAATTATTCCTTATAATTGTGAAATTTAATATGATGAATGCAATAAATACAAATTGCATAATACAGATAAATAAAAATGAAAACGAAAGGTAAAAAAAGACATGATAGAAAATCAAAAAACTTAAGATGTCAAACCAGGACAATACATATAAATAAAAAATGATAAGTACAATAAATACTATAAGAAACCTTTGAAACTAAAGGCTTAATTAGTCTGGAACAATGTATTTTGAGAGAAACAAGAAGGAGACATTATAAGAAAACATATTGGTTAATTTAAATCAGTAAAAATTTAAGTTTTACTAAATTAGCACAATTGTAGCGTTCAAATTACAGACACAATGAGAACCACTCTGATTACTTTGATAAATGATTATAGTAAAATTTAGTTTTACAGAACCCACCTAAATTCGTAACAATACTATAAAACCCTTGCAAAGAAACTCATATATTAAGTATGAAAGATTAAATATAATACGGACAAAAAGAGCAGATTAGATATTTATATCGTTTGATGTTAATAATTTTCTAATGGATCATGTACCTACTCAGAGATTACACAAAACCCTTTAACATTTTATTTTACAACTTGGATGTGCCAAATTATCTAATACATGTGGGAATGGATCTCATAAATAAAAAAAAATGTCTTAACTGGAAAAATAAAGAAAAATCTTATAAAATAAAGTACATACCGTAGAAACTAATAACTCAAATATCGATGCTATATCTATTTCTAGCATAATAACTCAAAGATTCACTCCCTTCGGGATAATGGGCGTAATAAGGAAAAGACATTTTATGGAGGCGCCAACCCGCCACCTAGCTAGCTTGATGAAAATTCAATTGCATGGTGGGTATAGGCTGTTACGATTTAGAAAATCCGAGTATGAGCATCGGTATGGATGTATTAATATCTGCATGATGAATACATACATTCATACAAAATGTGACAATGATGAATCATACATACACATGCATGTGTAGGTTATGTTATAATGTATATAAATACACATTTACAGTCATATATACACAAACAAATATAGGTTATATATACATATGTGTGTGTCATGTGCGTGAACATACGCATATGTACACAAATACCGATATTTAAAAATTTAAATATACATAAATAAAGTTAAAATACTATAGACGATCCACCGAAAACGGTGTCTAATAAAACTATTCCAAGGAAATTGATGGCGTTAAGTAAGGCCAGTAATCGTGACACCGCATGAATGGACCAAGTATATATGACTTTCGGAGCACTGTCCAATATTAAATATATGCCACTCCTGAATAAAGGAAGTGATGGTAGCACCATGTAAATGGTGCTTGCAAGTTATTGCACTAAAAAAGCGACAAAACAAGTACTCGAAGGACTAAAATATTACGGAGCTTGATACTTGGAAAATGATAACAAATGTCATTAAGCGACAATGAGTTATTCTTCCTATAGAAATCGTATACATTGAGCAGATTGTAAAGTGCATAGTCTTTTACGCAAAACGCAAATAAATATAAAAATGCTGTGTTCCATTTGCAATGAAAACATTAGTCTAATAAACTATGACTGACATTATCAGTTGTGCCAAGAGACAGGGTTTACTATTATCTTTGAAATTCTAAATAATCCAACAATAAACAAACGAACAAACAAAGAATAAGGAAAACCTTTTTAACTCATTAACATTAACAACGCAGCAGGCCAAAAAGGAAAAAAGAACCTTATTGTACACAGAAGTGTAAAAGAACACAACTACTACTTTTACAGTTACATACATCTTAAAACTTTTATATCTTATAAACATATTATTTAT
Source organism: Copidosoma floridanum (assembly GCF_036245765.1). Lineage (NCBI taxonomy): Eukaryota > Metazoa > Arthropoda > Insecta > Hymenoptera > Encyrtidae > Copidosoma > Copidosoma floridanum. The sequence goes on from NW_028321911.1 coordinate 8,681,457, forward strand.
ATGTATTCATTGAAAATCTTCTATTAATGCATTCATTAATTCACACGTACTTTAAAATATACATAATTTATACTTTCCTCCTTTTTTCTTTTTGCACAAACCCACACATACGTGTAATCCAATTTAAGAATTGGGTAACTTATTAGTATCAAAGTATGAAATATTTTTTTGGTCTGTATTCTAAATATTTTACAAAAAACGGCGATAGTTTTAAAAAAGAGAGAATAAAAAGTCAAAACTCATTCAAAAATTTTTGAAGTTCCGTTCCCAACAAATTTTTCAGTTTTAAAATATCCGTAACCCACTTCATACACTGTGTCTGGTTAATTTTGAGAAGAGAGGATGTTAAAGTATGACTTTTTTATTTACTTGCAATCGAATATTGTTAATACCCCAAATGCTGAATCATGTATTTCGTAACTCGTGACAGCAATAAATAACTCACAAAACGACTGACTAAATATGGTCTAATATGATAAAATTCATATTATAAGAAAAATAATAGAGGTTTACTGAGTGCTAACTTTGAACTTCATGACTCACAAGAAAGACAGAGATATCAAAGTATGACTGGAGATAGCTACGAGGTTCATTCATTCAGTGTAGTGGTTTATTCATCCAGTATCAATTATTTACTTATAGTTAAATACTTTACTTATCAAGATAGTCCGATAGTTAACTGATAAAGTAAAACGGTTAGACGTTCAATAGTCCCGAGGTCTGTAAAGGAGCGTGAGACACATCCTTAACCCTCTAATACTTATTGGAGATTCAAGTTAAATACTCATAACTAGTTATTTAACAACCTACATTCTAAGTGATTTTCGATATGGAGACTTTATTTCCAATTGCGCCGCTGCGTAAATCGTAGGCTACACTTAAATTTCTTATTAACATTACTATTGCTCCGACTCTTAAACTCAATTCATGGAGTGCAAACCTTTACAAATGTTGTTCAATATTTCAATCAGAAAATTTATATAAATGTTATTCATGATTTATCAACACTTTTGTATGTAACATAATCTATGCTATAATAAGTTATCGTATTTCCTTTTTTTAACTTCAAAATTTTTTCATTTTATTAACTGAAAAACTTTATCATTGGAAATATCAAAATTATCACAATATTTGTCATATGCAAGCCAACCGAAATCAAACACACAGTTTCAAAACAACTTTTTTAAAATAAATAACTAGAGGTATTAAGATTTTAATGTTCTCACATTGCGTCTTCTTTTCATAGCAGCTCGGTTTTATCATAAAAACAACGATTTCTCTTAAAAAGTTGTAAAATAGAAATAAATGGAGCTACAAAAAAAAAAGATTAGCTTCGATAAGGGATTTGTTTGGTTACCAAAAATTTCAGCTAGTGGTGGGGCTAGCGCGTGGATTGCCTAGGGGGGGGGCAAAGCTTTAATTGTATATGAATGTATGTTTCGTAGGACTATGCTTCTGCACGCTGCGCATGCCATTCTCTTACATCAATAATGATGTAATACTACAGAACATGATGAGTGAAATTGAAAAAAAACACACACATAAAATGTACAATTTAATTTTCATTTTTAATTGAGTATATCCTAATTTTTTTCTAGAAATGTGAAATTATTAGCTGATTAATTTTTTTTTACATAATAATTAGTACCAAAAAAATCGGAAAAATTTTAATGTTTGCGTACTAATAATTTTCAGCAACCAAATTTTTTTTAATCAATCAATTTTAATGGGAACTTTCTGGGTTACTTCAGAGTAATCAAAAAACACTAAGTTTTACTTCAAACCTATAATTTTTAGGTTAGGGCTCTGTAACCTTCAGAAAAAGTATAAAAAATGTACTTTTTTCAAGATTTACTTAGTGGTCTTCGTTCGATTGAAATTGGTTTGGGCAGAATTTTGGCATACGAATAGGCTACGTCCTTTGAATTGTGTTTACCAAAAATTGTAATCAGACATTGTAAATGCTCAAAAAAATTGTTGTTCATGCATGTGATCATTTTGTTAGCAAAAAAGAATCATTCAACATTTTACTATGGTTAAAATTAAAAATCAAGTTTTTGCATGATGTACTAAAAAATCCCAGAAATTAAGTTAAGATTTATTCTGCCAAAAAATAAACAATTTTTTTTAGAAATGGAAAAATCACATTAGCAACATTTATAAGGAATCAAACTAAATCTTTTTCCTACAACTGAGAGGAGAATACGAAAAAAAGTTTGAAGTCTCAAATCTTTAAAATCTGTCAACGAACTCTTACGACACAATTGACGTTTACGAAAATATTATTTATTAGTTGATGGGGAAAAAATAACTAAAACGATATTTAGATGATTCTGCAAATTTAAAACGAAAAAATTTAGTTTCATGGGATTTAAAGTAAATTTTTTTGAATCAAGCTCATAACTTTCTTACCCAAATAAGACAAAAAAAAGTTTATGGAAAATTTAATAGTCGTTATTGTTGTTTGAATAAAGTTTAAAACTAAAAACTCTTATCCGAGATGTTACATGCATCAGAAAATAAAAAATTTTGAGCTATTAGAATTAGTTAAAAAGTTCCTGACATATGACTGATTCCGCATGCAAGCACGCGTTTACACACACTCAGACCAGCCATCAAAAACTATGACAAATAGTGCATTTAAAAAAAAGGTTAAAACATAACTTACTTGTATCAGTATTTTAGGTAGCTGATACAAACAGTTAATAAAGCCGAAAAAAGTATGTAACTTGAAGTTTGGGCCGTGTACTTTTAATTTTTTATTTCAAAACGCATAAGTCCAACATTTCATTTTAAAAAAGAGTGTTAAAAAATCGTCAGATTATTATTGGCTGTTATGTAAATCATGAAACTTAAAAAAAAAAAAACTCAATTGTAATAGTAAAAATCTCTTTTTTAATTCTTAAGACGTTGCCTTTTAAGAGTAGCAAAAGAAGTCTAATTTAATTTACTTTGTAAGAAAATAAGATGAAACGACAAAAACACTTAGTTATTTCGAAATTTTTTATTTCTTAATAAATTTCTCATAAGTTTATTATAAAAACTGCTTACAAATTAATTTTATAAATTTTTGTTTGTTTATTATGATAAGTTTGTGTTGTTTAAATTTACTGTATCAATAACGTACCAGGAATTCTAAGTTTTCTGAGATATTAGGAAAAAAAATTTTTTTTTTATCCTTGTACTCTTGACGCAACGAACTATAGTTTTTTAAATATTCTTATTAATAGTTGGTTGCTATGTGTCATCTCTGAGTAGGTGGTACCAGGGCCCTGCGCTCGATATGGCACTTAACGTTTTAACCAAATCAAGTGGAGCATTCATTTAATTTCGAAATATACAGATTGTACAATCGAAATACACAAATAGTATCTTTTCGATATAATGTGTATATCATGTATGCATTTCGGAATATTGGTTGTCATGATCAAGTGGTTACGACGTTTTATCCAAATGGTGCAAGTTGTAGGTATGAATTGCGGTAAGAAATTTTTTTTTGAATATTTCATTGTTCCTTTTAACTTGAAATATCTTAAGAAACTTTTCAAGTGAAAAGTTTGAAGCTTATTTGTTTTTAAATTAAAAAAAATTAAAATTAAAATCAATAGAAATTCTCTATGACTTTAATAAGAATTTTGTGTACTTAAAAAAAAATGTAAAAAATGTTTGAAGGGGTGAAATCCATGTATTATGGTCTGTGAACTTTTTTTGTTCATATTTTAGAGTTAAACATTTTGTATCTAACTTTTTATGAAGAATCTCGGTTTTTTCTTGTTAAGGATTTGACTTAAAATTTTTAATGAAAAAGCGAGGGTCTATAAAATATAAAATATTCATCTTCAAATATTTTACGTATCATATTTTACACTTTAAACGGTTGAAAAGTTTGTTTTCTTTAAAATTTAATGTTAAGAAATTGTTAAGTTTTTTATTTTTTTTTGCCTAAATAAAACCCCCAAATACAAATATTTATATTTTTGAATGAAATTTTACTGAATATAAGATCCCCATAAAAAAACTAACTTTTATATAAAGTAAAAGGTTAGGCGAGTTTGATGTGTTTCAAATACATCCAAAATAATCATGTTTACAAAACAAATAACGTTATATAGTGAAACAAAAGTTATTTTCATAGCAAAGACTACAATATCTCCAAGTGTTTCAATTAACATGTTTCTAATGCTACTTATTTGAAAATATTTGGCAAAATAAAATATTTAAAAAGTAATAAGTCAATTTTGTTGCCATGTCAAAGAGTTATTATAAACATAAAATCATTCATCACTAAAATGAATATCTTAATTAAAATATGTAATTAAATAAAAATTTTTTCACAAAATAATTGAACGTTTGAAAAGTTATAAGATGAGTTAAAATTAGTCAAGTTTATTGATACATCAAAGAGTTATAATTTACTAAAAATTATTCAGTATTAAAATAAATATCTTTATAAAAAATATCTGAGTGCATTAAAAATTTTACAAAACGAAATTAAAGATTTAGAAAGTAATGAGATATAAAAGAAATAGTCAAGCTCTTGACATTACAAATATTGTAATACTTAAATAAGGTATGTATTAATTTTTATAATACTTTTAAGGTACTGAATAACAAATAGTCAAGCCTAATGTTTTATTTTCAATATAAAAGCAAAAAATGTCAATATTTTGAAAAGTTAATAAATCTGTATAACTTGCTGGCCCGGGTTTGTACTGTTTTTTAGCAAACAATTAAAATAACTTTTAGAAAAAAAAGTAATTGTAAATTTATATATCAATATATATGATCAGGCATATGATAGCTCTATTATTTTGGATGTATATGAAACTCATCAAACTCGCCTAACCTTTTACTTTATATAAATGTTAGTTTTTTTATGGGGATTTCCGTTATTTTTTTTTAATTTTGTAAGACAATCTACTATGTGAAAAATTGAATATTAAAATTTGTAGCAATTATTGATTATTTTTGTTTTTTTATTCAATAATATTTTTATTAATAATATATTAAAGTCGTAATTATTTTTCAATCGATTTAAAACACGTCAAACTCGCCTAACACTTTACTTTATATGAAAGTAATTTTTTTATGGAGATTTTAGTTTTTTTTTTTTTTTTTTTTTCAGTCAATCTATTATTTTGAAAATTGAATATGGGGAGAATCACGTCAACTGTCCCAACGCCGCGCCGCGGTGGACGGCCCGCGCGGACGTCAAACACGACGCTTTCAACTCGTCGTTTCGGTGTCAAAACTTTAATAAAAAAATTATCTAAAAACGTATTCTTACGTATTTTTTCCTCAGCTTTCCAATGGTGGCATCAGTTTTTCAAAAATTTGCTCCCATAACTTTGGAAAAAGCACTTGTTTGAAAAACACGTTTTATCTCCATGATCTTCAACTTTTGGAATTTTTTTGATAGTCTAGATCGAAAGATGAGACATTTTTACGTAGATATTGACAATAAAAAAAGAGGGGTTTTTCGTTTTTATGACGTATTTAAACGACGAACGAGACGATGCGAGCCGCGGCGGAAGGAGAAATTTGCATTATCTAACGATAAGCGAGAGAAAATCACGTTGCTCACCCTCGCCCCAAAATTTTGGAACCAAAGAGAGCTTATGAAAGAATTTAGTTGCCCAGATAGAGAAGCTAGGCAAGCTTTAAATTTAGTTGCAGAACGTGGCATACTCTCATGGCCCAATAAAAAAAAAGGAAAAGTTTTATCTGCTGATGTTGAGGTCTGCGTCAAAATTTTTTACGAGCGTGACAGTGTCAGCCGCTTGTTGCCTGGATTAAAAGATTATGTTTCTGTGAAATAGGATAATAGTCAACGTGTTTATGTACAAAAACGATTATTACTTGGAAATTTAAACAAACTATTCATTTTATTTCAAGAAGAGCATGAAAATGTCAATGTGGGTCTCACGAAATTCGTACAGATCAGACCTCCTCATTGTATCTTAGCTGGAAGTAGTGGCACGCATAACGTTTGCGTATGTGTGCATCACGAAAACGTTAAACTGATGCTAGATGCACTAAATTTACAAGAATTAACGAAACCCAAGGCAAAACCTCTTAAAAATTTCACGGACTGTTTGAACGCCATTGTTTGCGATAATCCTTCCAAAAATTGTTTTTTAGGAAAATGTTTGGATTGTCCCAATTTCGGAAAACTTCAAAGATTATAATTAGATTCACTAGAAGCGGAAGGAAATTTAATACTTAATCAATATCAATCATTATTTATTTTTTTATTATAAAATTGTTGTATATATGAACAAATTTTATCAAAACGTTTATTATTTATCCATTGTAAACCCTGGTTAACTAATTGTTGTTTACATCGCCACTACTACATAATATATACTATATAGGCACACAGACTCAACGTAGCAGACGACACACGGCGGACGCGCTGCTGCCATGCGTGGCCCGGCCGCCACGGCTCGCACCGTCTTGTTCGTCGTTTAAATGCGTCATAAAAACGAAAAACCCCTCTTTTTTTATTGTCAATATCTACGTAAAAATGTCTCATCTTTCGATCTAGACTATCAAAAAAATTCCAAAAGTTGAAGATCATGGAGATAAAACGTGTTTTTCAAACAAGTGCATTTTCCGAGGTTATGGGAGCAAATTTTTCGAAAAACTTATGCCACCACTGGAAAGCTGAGGAAAAAATACGTAAGAATATGTTTTTAGATAATTTTTTTATCAAAGTTTTGACACCGAAACGACGAGTTGAAAACGTCGTGTTTGACGCCCGCGCGGGCCATCCACCACGGCGCTGGGACAGTTGACGTGATTCTCCCCATATAAGGGTTTATACCAATTATTAATTGTTTCATGATTTTTAAATAGAAATTTTTTAAATGACCTACATGAGCGTACAGATTTTGTTGACGTAAATCGTTTTCTTGTTTTTGATTTTTCTTTTTTTTATTTAACTCATTTAAGTATTTTAAATTTGTTCTAAAAATGTAATATAAAGATCTTTAGCACCTCTTGGCCATTTTTTTTTTGACAACATTATTATCATTGATATGAAACCACTGATTTTTTGTCGCATCATATTTGTGTAATGACCTTGTGATGTAGTACCGTGGTGAAATACTCCATTTATAACCTGATACTTTTTATTATTTATATCTACTTCACATGTCGGTATCGCATTTATTTTAAAGTTTATTATTTTAACAAAACCTTTATCAGTTTTTTTATATAACATTAATCGTAAAATTACTACAGCATTACTGATTGTTAAATCTAGTTTTTAAATTTTTTTTAAGCGACATCCATTATCACAATAACTTTCAATTTCTTGACAATTTTCAATATTGTAATCTACAAGTTCTTGAAGTGTACAGATTCGAGAATCTTCTGGCAAAGAAAGAGTAACAATATAATTAGATGTCTCACTATGGTGTCGTTCGTCGCAACCAGGACACCTGATTGTTACACTTTGTTCGTTTTTTAAAACATTTTTCAATATAAATGATTTATTACATAGACTTAATAAAAACTCAGCGGCATCTTGCTGCTTACTTGTTGTGTATTCTTCTCCAGCAAACTCTCTTAATAGTCGTATGTTGACATTAGTTTTATTTGTATATTTTTGAAATAATAATTTGACAGTATCTGTTTCACGATGCTGCAACAGAATTCTTCTAATAGTCATAGAATGAAATAAACTTTGTTCACAAGAATTAGCGTAGCAAAAAACTCCATCATTGTTTGGTAAACCAAAAATGTCTGACGCATCACTAGAAATGTTATTTAAATAACTTTCTGCGTCTGTTAATGCCGTATTCCGATTTATGCATCACCGCGTATCATTCACTTTCAAATTTTGATGTTTTTTACGATCTGGCAGTATATCGAAACTATTTAAATCTGGGCGATATTCTGCCTACAGTCTGTTATGTTCAAGAATAGCTGAAATGTTTGCAGTGCAAGCTGAGAGATCGAAATTAATAAGATGCAAACCTTGTAACGTAGTAACTCTTGAAGCTGTAACGTAAGTTTGACCGTCAGTAAATACGTTATTTCCTGCTTCAACAACAGCATTTTGTAGACTCAACCCTTGACTTTTATGCATTGTTATACCGTAATTGTTGCAAATTGGAAACTGTTGTCGAGAAATAGATATTTTATCCATAATAATAAATCTATTTTCTAATCGCTCAATTTCATATTCTTTTCCAGATTGTAATGCAATGCGTATCCTTTTAATCTCTCCAGACCGATCTTGTAAAACAGAAATAATTGAATAATTATTTTACTTTGTTGCAATTGATATTTTTGTAAAATCTATCGATCAGTACACTGCCCCAAATAAGCACGGTAATTTTTTTATTACCATTTGTTAAAACGAACTTAAAAAACCATTCATTGTTTTTCTTAACTTTGGAAGGAGCAGTGACGTTCTCGACGTAACCCAAAATGCTTCTAATACAAGAAATTAAAACAAACATTGAATCAAACAGCAAAAAAAATGAAAAGTTTAAAAAATTATTATAGCGAATTATTTGCTTATATATGAAAAACTACATAATATGCTAACGCTGTAGGATCCCGATCAACTAGCTCCTCAAACTCTTCATTGGTCGTATACAATGATTCAAGAGCCATTTCTCAGACTCACTAGTTGATCAAAATTTCAGGCAAAAAACAAGAAAAAATTATGAAGTCGGCGTGGCCTGTCGAGGTTATGAACAACTATGTTGCACGTTCTATCAGAGCCTGTGTGTCCTGGCTATCACAGTTCCACTCAAGGTCACAATTAAACACCTGCAGCTTATGTGGGACACTGCTCGGACAACGTCGACGACAACGAAAAATTTAAGGACGGCAAAAGCATATGCAGTAAGACAATGTCAACACGTGCATACAGATTCAATTATGGCAAGGAGAGAGTGCATATATTATACATACAGTGCAACTGTGCATCTTTATGCGCAGTATTGATTTCTACGCTCTTTAAGAAAATCTGCTAAGATATTGATTTCTACGCACTAAGAAAATCAGTACAATGTATAGCCCAAGTGCGACTAACTTCAAGGTCTATCCATGCAACAGATTCCAGAAACTCACTATTGTGTTAGTATAATATATAATTTAATGTATATATTAATAATTAATAATCAGGAATTTGTAAAGATTGTATGCATAAATATATATACATACTTTAAATGATACTTTACAGAGCTTTAAGACCCTAAGAACGAGTTGACTATACGTTGACACAGTAAATCGATAGTATCGAAATCTTTGTAGCCAGTATGCGGCCAACTTAACGGTCTAATCATGGCAAACTGAGGAAGGAGAAAAAAAAGAGATTTTGGTAATTTTGTTTAACCATGCATCTCATTATCATGTTTTAATAGTTTTCCACAAATATTGTTGTTAAGAATCATAGTTAAACATACAAAATGTAATATTGCATCAAAAATTTTTTAGTAACATAATGATGAGTATTTTTTTTTATTTATTGAAAATTCGGTATTCGAATATAAAAGTAAATAGTGTACGCGGTAGCCACGGCATTGTCATCGTCAGCTTCTCAAACTCGCCTTTGTGGCGCGACCGCGCCACTTGATTTATGGATCTATATTTATGTATAATGAAAAATACTCTACTTCATTTTTAAATTTAACTAAGAACGAAAAGAATAAATTCTATACTAATAGTTAGGTTTTGGAGTGCCGCGAACAGATGTTGAATTTTTCATAATTAAAAATTTTGCTTCGTTTGATTCAACTATGTTTCACACAGATTTACATGCAACTCTCCAATTATATTTTAGATTTGATGAATCTGTCAACTCTAAGGTAGTGGTTTTTAACTATATTATGCTTGGTTTATACGACAAACACGCTCCTTTTAAAACCAGTGGTTAGAAAGCGCAAATTTCTGCCTTGGTTGAATGCACACCTCAAGTCAGTTATCAAGGAACGTAATAGGGCTTGGATGGAGTACAGACGCTCTCCTTCAAACATAACTTACGCTGCATATAAGTTAATCCAAAAAAGAGTTGAGATTGAATTAAGAAATGCTCGTTACACCTACTGTCATCTCAGTATCTGCAGGTGCAAAAATATCTCGGAGAAATGGAGGGCAGTAAGCAACATGGGATTAATAAATAAATCTGCAACCCTGCCTTTGAAAGTTCTTTTTGACACTGATGCTGTAAACATATTTTATTGGTAATACTGCTAATGTGCCTCTGCATGACCTACGTAATAGAATATTTTCTAGAATTGGCCCAGACGAAAGATTCTACTTCCGTCACGTTACAGCACTGGACGTCTACAATGCTACCTCATCTGCGCGTTCCAATGCCACTGGCTCTGATGGGATACCTCTAATGTAGTATTTTAGAGATCATATTGATTGTGTTATGCCAATGCTAATCAACATCTTGGATGCTTCCTTTCAGTTTTGCACTTTTCCTGAAGCTTGGAAAATGATTCCAGTGCAGCCTATACCGAAAAAATCTGGGGCAAAGGAGGTCAAAGATTTCCATCCTATCAGCATTTTACCGGCTCTTGGCAAGGCCTTAAAGACATTGGCGTACAGGCAACTCATAGAATACATCAGTGTGCGGGACCTACTCTGCACCTTCCAGTCTTGTTTTAAAACAGGCTATAGCACACAGTCTGCGCTAGTAAAAATTGTTTACGACATTTGTGCTTATGCTGATGGTCAAGAAGTCACGCTTATGGTCTCAAGAGATATGTCTCGAGCTTTTGACTCTGTAAACATTAACTTACTGTGCGAGAAACTTGTCTCCTTCGGCTCGTCAGACTCAGCTTGTTCTTGGGCGAGATCATACCTATTTGGGAGATCTTAAGTCGTAGTAGGTCATGGAAGTCAGGCCTCCAAGCCGTTATTTAGAACGAGTGGTATTCCCCAGGGATCTATCTTGGGACCTCTGGTATTCTCGTGAAGCATTAATGATCTACCTGATTCCTGTAACTGTTCATATCATGTGTATGCTGACGATTTTCATTTTTATGTACATGGTCCATTGTCTAAAGCTCATTTAACGGTTGAAAAAGCTAACAGCCTTCTGTGCTATGTAAGTAATTGATCTGTCAAAGGTTTGCGCATAAACCCTGAAAAATTGTGTGCAATGTCGGTTGGTACTTGAGGATTCCAGGAAAGGCTCGTCCAGCACGTTTTGCCAGATATCAATTTTGATGACAGTGTTATTGTGCTTTGTGAATCTACCAAACTGCTAGGTGTTACTTTGGACTTAAACCTCACATTTAGACAACATATTACAGATGTTGCTAGTAGATTTTTTGGTGCACTGGCTCGGTTGCGTAGAAATGCTTATTTTCTATCTATGAGCACTAAACTTATGCTAGTAAAAACCCTAGTATTCTCCATTTTGGACAATTGCTCGACATTATATTTGGGGCTTTCTGTTCAGCTCACCAGGTTCAAGCATAGCAGGAGCATGAATGCCGCTTTGAGATTTGTCGTTAGGATCAAAAAATCTGACCATATGACGCCCAACTACCATAGGTTTAAACATATTCCTTTCCAAGCTAGATCAAGATTTCTTACTGTGCGTTTTTTGGCTTCTATACTGAGGACTAAAGTTCCATCGTATCTAATGTGTTACTTTAAGTTTGAGGACCCTGATAATTTTGCTAAGAGAGTGAGTCACCTTAATTTACAAAACTCTAACAAATATTCGAGCTTTCTTCGCGAGACCATCGTTCAGAGCTAGGCTCCAGGAACTTATTTTTGAGCGACGTAATCTTTTTGAGTGAATTTGTAACTAGTTTTATCTGTGATTTTGTAAACTCTATTGATCTCAGTATATAAATTAGGGCAACCGTATGTCATATTGCTCTCAGATCATTTTTGTTATCATATCTATTTGTACATCCTTAGATTACATTACAATTATTATCTTTACTATTTTTATTTAATACGCTTATATCTTTATTTTTGTCTCTGATAGTAGTATGTAACTGTCATTTCTTTGTTTTTAATAGAACCAGTATGACTCTACATTGTGGGCTGTATTCTAACTTGGACTTTAAGTTCCTTGTCTACTTGATAAAAAATCTAATCTAACCTAATCTCACAAGCACGACATACGCTCCCATTTCCTCACGCTGCTACTATACATATATGTGTGTATATACTAGTGGGGTTGACGCCACCCTGCGCACTCCGCGTGCCAAACCCCCAGTAACAGATTGAGTAGATAAAATAACAACATTACTTGTGTAATTATCAATGCAGGCTGAGGATGAGTTCACAAAAGCAGAATACGCAACTCACAAAGGAGTTGATAAGACAGATGATAACATAAATATTAATCTTCCAATAGAATTTTTAAATAATATCACAGAAGTTCTTCCACCACACGAATTAAAATTAAAAATAAATGCTATAGTAATGTTAATAAGAAATTTAAGTATATCAGACGGTCTTTGTAATGGCAAAAGATTAAAAATAACAAAATAATTTAAGTACAATATAGAAGCAGAAATAATAATGGGAGAAAAAAAAAGCAAAGTTTATATTCCTAGAATAACATTGACTACTGGCACCTCATCAGCATTACCTTTTGTCTTATATAGAAAACAGTTTCCCGTTGTATTAGCATTTTCTATGACTATCAACAAATCACAAGGACAGAGTTTTGATTCCTTAGGATTGTATATTAAAAAACCTTTATTCTCTCACGGATAATTGTACGTTGCTTTATCATGATGTAAGAATCGAAAAAGAATTTTTATTCAAATAGAATCTGAGAATAAATAATAAATTGAAAATGTTGTTTAGCAAAAAATTTTTTAGTAATTCAAAAATATGTAACTTTAACATCGTCACATTTAAACAGACATATGTTATATTATAAAAACTATGAAAAAAAAATATGTGAAAAATGTGGAAAGGGTTTTAAAAGAACAGATGGGTTAAAACGACACATGAAATGTCACAACATTAAATTAACAGAATGAATTATTGTTCCAAAAGCTTAATTGTGTTTGTCTATTTAATTATACCTGCTCCTGAATTCTGACTTTTTGTGAATAAAATCCTTAGTTAATCAAGAATTTTGTATTAGGGTAAAGTAGACATGGATCAGAAAGAGATTTAAAATAAAAAAGTTTAATCAAGTTAAACAAGTAATAGTCCTTCAGAGACATACAGTGAGTAAGGTAAGAGAATAGACAGAGGGGAACCTATGACCAGTGACTTGAAACACCCTAAAAACGAGGTATGACTCGAGTACTAAATTACAAGTATGTATTTTAAAATTTTAGATGGTAAAATATTCTATAAATAAGTATTTTGGAAGGGGTGAAGGGGGAGTGAGGGGGAGCTTAGGAGGAGCGAGGGTAAGTGACTCAAATATAATTTGATAAAAAATGACGTAAAATCAAGCAAATAGCTATTTGAATCGAGGGGGAGCGGGGGGGCTAAGACTAACTTTCGTTAATACAACTATATAATATAGGGATATATATATATATATATACACTAGTGGAGCTCTGCCCCCTGCACGCTCCGCGCACCAACTTCCCTTTTTATTGTGTTATAAATGTAATTTTTTCAAAATTAGGTTTGTATTAATATTTTTTAAGGCCTTAAAGAATGATAAAATTAATTGTTACTATAAAAATAACATGTTGAAGTATATTTTATAGAATTCGGAAGACTATGGCATTTTTCGAAAATACTTCCGAATAAATTTTCTACCCTGGGGAATGATTACTGGCCTGCTTTTAAGGAAATATGAAAAACAAGCTGCTAATTTCAAATAAAAGTGGTAAAGTTTATATAGACAGAGAGATGTGCCCTTGACTTTTTGTTGGTGAGCTTTATTATTTCTTCTTGTGGCTCCCTTTTTTAAATGAGCTGTATATCCTGTATGTGTCAACAGATGTTTCTAAGCTCTTATTACTATATGTGCCCCGTGCGCGCTCTGCGCACCAACCCCCGTAATTGGAAATTAGATTCACGAAGTATGGGAAAAACCCTAATTATATTAATTGTTACTTAAAATTAATAGATGTAAAAAATGTATGATTTTGAATGTATATTGATCATAATTAATTACATGAGTTTTTAAAAATCACTTTTTATTTTCTCTGACTAATAACAGCTATTTCTATGGGATTAGTAGAACAAGATTTTCAAAACGATATAATTTTTGAAGAAGCATGTAACATTGTGCTGCTTTTTCAACTACGAAAATTTTTCGCATGGTTTATTATGTCTGAAATTTTTTTGGTTATATTATTTGGAACAAATACAAAAGATTTTTCATTGAAGATTGTAAAGATAATCAAAATAAAGCTCTTTTACATTTAAACGAAATTTGTAATTCTGAAAAATGTCTTGTTAAGATTTCAGTTTACCAGAACCAACAAAAACGATAAAAAAAAATTTTGATACTGACAATGATTAAAGAATATTTTGTAAACGTAAATTCCATAAGATGTTTTTACAACTTAATTATGATCAATGTCGAATTTTTTAAGAAATAATAAAATTCGAACAATGACCACTTACAGAACTTACAGACTTCCTTTAGACTTAAGCACTATAGAAAGTGCATTCTTCCAGTTTGAGCCAGATAAACAAAAATTACGTAATGTAGAAGTAATTATTTGGGATGAAGCTTCTATGATACCGAAAAAAGCGTTAGAAATCGTCAATAGGACTTTAAAAGGTTTATCTGGTAGTAATAAGCCTTTTGGAAATAAAATAATAATTTTAGGTAGAGACTTTCGTCAAATTCTCCCAGTAGTAAAAAACGGAAGCAAAATTACTATTGTTCAAGAAACCATAAAATTTTCTAATTTTTGGCCTTTATTAAATATTTTTTATTTAAAAAATAATATACTTTTAATGGATAAAAAATTTTCTTCATTGTTACTGGATATAGAAGAAGGCAAAATTAAAACTTTTATAATTCCTTAGACATGAAAAACAAATGATGCATGTTCTAAAGTTTTTAATAATGAAGATGATTCTTTTATAAGTAAAGCTATATTAACATCTCACAATCAATACACTCATTTTTTTAACAAAAATTTTTTAAATAATATGGTAGGAACATTAGTAACGTACTACAGTAATGATAAAGCAACTCACAAAGGAGTAGATAAATCAGACGATAGTATTTATATTAATTTCCCTACAGAATATTTAAATAGTATTAAAGAAGGTCTTCCTCCACATGAATTGAATTTGAAAATTAACGCTATTGTTATGTTGATACGAAACTTAAACATATCTGAAGAACTTTGCACTGGTACAAGATTACAAATCTCAAAATTATTTTAATACAACATCGAAGCTGAAATAATCACAGGTGCAAAAAAGGAAATGAAGTCTTTAGTCTAAGAATAACACTGAATACAAACAATTCTTCTTCACTACCATTTATATTGTACAGAAAACGATTTCCATTTATCTTAACTCTTCCTATGGCTATCAATAAATCTTAAGGTCAAAGTTTTGATGCCTTAGGATTATACCTTAGAAAACCACTATTTTCTCATGGGAAATTATATGTTGCATTGTAGAAACCAAAAAAAAAATTTTATCCAAATTGAATCAGAAAACAAATTTGAAATTAAAAATATTGTTTGGAATGAAATTTTACAGTAACAAAAAAACTATTCTATAGTTCATTACTATTTTTATATTTTCTTGCAAATTTTCTCTTTCATCAAAAAAGCAAATTTCAGTACCGTCTAGGACCCAGATTTATGTAATCATAAACAATCCGTTTTTTGTAATATGTTTTTAGATACACCATCATGGATGCAAAATTTTATCAGTGTCACAAATGTAACTCAAACTTTTCAAATCAAGAGTGTCTATCATCGCACGAAAAAATTCACAAAAAAAATTTTTTGTATGTGATCTGTGTTGCATTATAATATTAGACAAGAAAAACTACTTGCGTCATACAAAGGAATGCCAAAATATTGATAAAATTTCAAGTGTATTGAATGCGAAAGAAGTTTTTAAAAAAGTTATCTTTTACAGAGACATTTGAAAAGTCGTGAAAAAAAGTTTTAAAAAAATTTGTCAAAATTGTAGAAAAGGTTATATAAGAGCAGAGCACCTAAAAAGACATTTTAGAGTATCTAATCAAAATAAACATCGTAAGTAAGATAATTGTAACAAAATTTTTTGTTATGGTAAAATAAAATTATATAGGGAAATTAGACCACTCGTAACAGTTAATATATATATAAGGCTTTACGAATATATTTACATTATTTATCGGGAAGCTGGGGGGGGAGTCGGAAGGGGAGTGGGGGGGAGCTAGCAAAAAAGTAGGATTGCTCGAAAAATGCAAGAAAATGAAAGAATAACCACCTTATGTAGGGGTGAGCTGGGGGGGGCGGGGGGAGGTGGGGAAGAAAAACCTCACGACTATATAATATAGGAAGATAAATAAAATAGGTATGTGATATGTATGTTTCTACGCTACGACTAAACCAATGCACTTGCTGAAGCTGATGGATATAGGTATGGAGAAAAAATACAGAAAGAGAATTGAAGGCAACTTATCCGTATGTATATTGTATACATATATACGTGTTACATGTCCCGGTCTTTACATACACTTTTATATGTGTACATGTATGTAAAAAACGTGCATAGAGTATTAAATATGTGTAATATGACAAGCTAACCTTTGAAAACAAGAAAACACGCTGTATTTAAAAAAAAAGCAAAATTTTCCAAAAATAACAATTTTTATGGGCATCTTAAGGGGTAACTACATGATCAAGGTGCACAAATATAGAGGAATCGGACTATGTACAAACATAACCTCAATTATTTCTTTCTTTGACTGTATCTTGAAAAGAATAAGTAAAAAAAATTTTCTTATTCAGTATGGCATGTTAAGAACATCAATACGGATGTTGACAAAATCTTCGAAGAATATTTGTTACAACATAAACTCTCAAAATTAGAAAAACAGTCGTATCTCGAAAGGGAAGCCAGACAGGTCAAAAATAGTTCCACATATGGAAAATAATTATTGAGGAGCAAAAATATATGTTACACGGATTCGTAGAAACAATCGTAATAATTCAAAAAATAATAAGTCACATCTTAAAGTCAAAGCTACATCCTACATATTCTAGCTATAAATTGATTTATTTTCTATTTTCTATTGTGTATTATAAAAATAACTGTCGCGTGGCCAAAAGCTATATCCTCATTATTACTTTTGAGTTAGTAAAAACTAGTAATAAGCAACTGGGAAATTTTTATATTAATTTGTAAATAATTATAGAAAACGAATCAAATAACAAATTACATCTTTACAATGAAAAATAGCGACATGTCTATTGTTTTCTTTAATCTCAATCAGATAAAGTGGATTGTTTTATTTTTATGATTGCCAAAACTAAAAAAAAATTGTATTTGTTAGATACAATGATTCCAACAAGAATTGATTGTACGTGTATGATGTCATATCAAATGCACGAATACTAACTTTGAATAAATGGAATTTTTGTCCCTTGTAATTGGATAAAAGTACTTTTTTTCACAGCAGCATGGTGAAAATTTATGTTTCGTTCTGCATTACATGACCAATAATTTCTACATGTATTAATATATATCTCATGGCAAACAAGGAAGAACTTGAAATGTGCGAATTACGTGTAACATAAGAAGTATGCATAAGTATATGTATTTTATACACACGTGTGTTTAAATCCATAATAATTGTAAAAATTTTACTATTTTAATACCGGATTTCAAAGACCTATTGGAATTAGGCGTTATCTAACTTTCTCAGTTTTTTAATGCCCAATTTAATAATATTTGATTTGGAAGTTTAACATCTGCAGGGACCTAACTCTGACTTTTTAAAATTATTTTTTAACTTTTAAAGCAAAACAGTTTTCTTGATAAATTTTTTTTTTTAACTCCATGGATTTAATGGAAAAAATTACAAAGTGTCAGGTACCGCGTTTTCATGTTTTTTGTTAATATTGGAAACCTTTATTATTTGCTTATTGATTAAGTTCAGTGAACCATAGGTTTACTGAATCATAGATAGATAGTTTAATGAACCATAAATAAACCGTTTAATCCGGCTATCAAACGGACATTCGTAAATCTATACATGAAAATTATAGTTAATAATTTGTCAAGAAACCTTTTATACTTGAAATGGTTCAAATATGATGGAAAAAAATTGTTTCTACCAAATCATTAAGCAAAATGATATTGCATGAATTTGGCTGGACTTTCCGAGACTCTTGATCGTTATTACAGAAAAGCCTATAAATAACATAAAAACGACCGTACGTTAATGAACTATACCACGGTCGCCAAGCTGCAGATTGTTATAAATATTTCTTCATGTTAAAGTGCACATCTTAAGGTAAAATTTGAGCCTAGATGAGAAGTAAATAATGCCGTGACGGCTGAGTAACATGTGGTCGAAAATTGCAAAAAACGCATTTTCTCAAACTTGAGGAATTTTTTACTAAAAATCTGTGGGGTTTAGGTGTAAACTTTCCAATGAATTTTTCGTTCAAAATGTGCTAAAGAATCAGAATAAATTTTTTGTTTATCAAAACGGTCAAATTTTTCTATTTGTTTATATAATTCATTAATAACAATTATTCGCTGAAAAATGAAGACAAACACCATGTTCTATCGTTTTCAGGAGATCAAAATACATCAAGTTAAAAAAATTCCGTGGGCTCGAATCTTTCACGGGAACTTATCAGCAAAACCTAACTATAAGGAATTTAACTTTAATAACTGTATAAATACTCACCCCATTAGGATGAAAATTTTTTTTTTAAATAATTTTACAAATAATTCTACTTTTTACTGTGATTACAATACAAAATAGTATAAAAAAAATTTGATTTAAAAAAAGTAAAGCGACAAAAGCAGAAAAACTGAAGGATGAGTCTGGAAAAAACATGTACCTTAATAGTGGCATCTTCGCTGGCAGTGACTACGAGACTGAACACTGGGTGAAAGATGACTTTGTTTATAGTTGCCCTATGGCCAGCAAGGCAAAACTTTTCAGGAGGCCGGGGTATCCAGTCAGAAGGTGATCGCTTACCCCGCGTCGGTGCACCTTCGATGAATTCTTTCTCAGCCTCTGACAATTTGGACTCCAACTCCATTACCTGTACATATTGTTCAAAATCAGTTTTTTGTTATTACCAAGTATTAGAAGTAATACTTAAATTATTATATATATTAAATTGAATTTAATTCAGTTTTTTTGGAATCAACAATATCCTAACACTCTACATTCATAATAAATTTCTGTACTACAGCTTATAGACACATCTAAAACATCTACATATCTACATATTTAGGATTTAGGTTAAATAATAAATGTTTTGCACAGCAGCTAGAAAGTTAGTGCTTTTAAACAGGAGATCAGATAAAATTAGTAGCATTGCTGTTACATTAGACAAAACTGATTTACCGGTGTAATTAATAGTACCATAATTTTTGCAGAGGTATAAACGCAACAACGATGACAGCGACGGCAACGATACAATGACTCTAGAACAATATGCAGTTTTTCCTGTAATGCTGTTTACTTCAGTCCACTTTTAAATAATTGATTAGGCAAATAAAGCGTGTTAATATGGCTCATGACCATACGATAAATATACTAATTATTACTGGTATTTTAGTTATTGCAGTTTTTAATTAAAAATAATCAATAATTGTTTAAATAGTGAAAGGTATAAAAAAAAACTTTGAGCAACACCATTTTTTGTATCATTGACGCAGAAAATGACTAACGAGTTGAAAGAGCGCTATTAGTGACCATTTGCGCCTGAGTTGCGAACGATAGGATGTTGCCAAGGAAATAAAATGTTGTTTTGTGACTATGGGAAAGATTTAGGTCCTCTAACTACGCAACACCCTGGAAAAGTGGGTACAGGACAAAAATGCCTCGCCATTTATTACGCCTCTGAAAAAAATTACTGTTTTATCGTGCCTGAGTATTTTTGGGATAGAGGTCAGATGGTATACAAGATGCCTATACAGTATAGTACAGTGAAAAAGAGAGCAAAAGAAGAAAAAAAAAAGGGAGAGAAGAGGAATCATAAACTACAATGTGACATTATGCTAACACATGCGACAGCTTTTGTCAATAATATGACAAAATTTTTTCAGTAGATTAATTATTAAAAAATTAAGAAGTCACACCAGTAACAAAGCATGTACTTATTCAATTACAATGTATTTTAACTTTAAAAATGTAACGAGTTTTAAAAACTGCATTAATTAGAATCCAGCAGATAAAGAAACTAGTCACAAGCAGATAATTTTTAACCAATTTATGTAGAAATACTTTCTAATAGTTCTGTTAGTCTTTTTTTATTTGTCTGATTGCAAGAGCCATTAAAAATTTGTTGTTCATTCGAAATTTTAAATTCATTTGCATATTGTAATTTCAATATTGGTAATTTATAATATTAGGTAAGGGTTCTCATACTTCAATACTCAAGCTTTGAATTATGCATTATCTTTGATGCCAATAGCCGAAACATTGTTCTTAAAAGTGAGTCAACAGGGAATTTACACGGTCAATTTACAGTAAAAGTTGGTACCTTGCGTTATAAAAAAAAACGACAATGATATAAATATTTAGGGCATTCTCTGTCAAATTAGCTATCTCCCCTAGCTCGTTCTGCACACAATGATTTTTCAGATAAACTAACGTTATTGGGCTTAAAATTGTCGTCATCTATTTTACTTTTTTATATCATACGATCATTCTCAATTTTTTAAAATTACAGACCTATTTTGATTGTCAAAAGAAGGTATCCGTCAAATTTGTTCGCTTAATTTAAATATGTTTTCAGAAAAATATAATTTTAACTATTGCTATATTTTTAGGATCACTGATTATAAAAAATATGTCAAATTTCAAAAGTTTGTGGTTGTAAATAGCAGATGGCAGCTGAAATAAGCAGTTTCACAAATTTCCGTCATTTTACTGATAGTAACACGTATTGAAAATAAAAATTTAAGTTTGTTGGATTACTGATAAAATTTTTCTCATTACTTTACACAGATTTTAAAATGGGAGATCCAAGATGGCTACTCAAAATGATTAATAACAGATTTATGTACGATTCATGTGGGTGAAAGTTATTTTACGTGGTTATGGTGCATGTTGGGTATGAAAATTATACATCTTCCAGGTAGCTGATTTAACCACCTTGTACCGGCTAGTAATTCATTTAAAAAATGTTTAAGATAGTGAATCTATTATATCTACTAAGAATAATTAACAGCAGATAAAGGTAGAAATAATTAAGATAGAAGTAACACAACCTGATTATAGCATGTGTTGGAAATGAATAAAAAAATTTTGGGATCACTGATTACAAATTATTGATTTATCACACAAATTTTTAAAATAGCAAACGCGAAATGAATGCTAGAAATAAGAAACTAGTAATTAAAATAAAATTTACAAGAATAATTGTAATTTTTCGCAATTATAGCATGCGATATGTTTCAAATTACTAAGTATTTATCAACCAAATAAACTTTCAGATTGAAAAATCTGAGATAGCCGTTTTTTATAATGAAGATCAAATAATTTTACATGATTCTAGCATGTGCTGGGTGTAAAAATCAAAAATTTTAGGGTCACTGATTACGAATATCACATTAGTTCCACAAAATTCCAAGACGCCAAATCCAAAATGGCCACCAAAAAGAATTTAGAAGGGGTTATCAAGGTATGCATTTTCATAATGATAGTATGTCCCCGGAATAAAAGTTCATTATATGAGTTCCAAACTTTAACATTACTGATTCATTCAAAGCTTTGTTATCTGATTTCAGTGTATGCCAGTATTAATACATACATAAAGTAAGAGCTAACGATGAGTTTTCGAGTAATCGATAAAATATCACATGTATCCAATTACCTAATCAAAATACTTCTGTGTAACGAATTCAAACTACAGTTCAAAGGACTTTGTGAATAGAGTGAAAGACATTCCAAACAAAAAAAATTAATGTGTTTAACTTCGACAAAAAGTATTATGAAAAAATAAAACAATAATTCAACCAAATACATAGAGGAGCACACGCTTTACTCAGGATTACTAACAATAAAATTGAAAGTTTTTGTATTAAAAAATACCTTATAAGTCTACATAAATTTTATTTAGTAGATCAAATTCGGTTTAACTTGAAAAAATTATTGTTATGCTTAGATATCTCCAATTTGTCTTATAGGAAAATTAAGTTTTTAAGTATTGAGAGAAATTTTTCGTTTATTATAAACGTTTTTAAAGTTATAATATTATTTGATATTATGTTAAAATCATGTTGTCATATTTATTTTTTTAATATTTTGTTATTTCTTGATCTTAAAAGGCAAGGTTTATATACAAAACCCTTTTGTTCTGTACAACGTTTCATCGACCAAAGTGTTTACTTTTACAGGCTATATTAAGAAATTGTAGTATGATTAGATTTTGCAAGGTTGTTCTACAATAACTTACCGATCAATCGGAAAGTTATAACAAAAAGTGGTTTTTTCGAAAAAAACGTGAAAATTCAAAAATTGATTAAAAATCAATCAAAAAAAATCATTTAAGGTTTGTAAGCCTATAAACATAATATTACTAAATAGAAGATGAAAAATTAAACTTTACAGAAAAAAGAGTTATAACCGAATTAAAGTCAGTGGTCAGTGAGTACTTGGGTACCCAAGTATGAAGTTATACTTCTATGAAATTATATGGCAGAGAATTTAATTACGAGTATAAAAATACCTTCTATGAAACAATATTTTATACCAAGAAGAGAAAAAAACAATAAAAATTATAGAGAAATTCCAGCAAAAATTACCATTTCGTACAGTAAATCGGATGCAAGCTGTCAAAAAAGAAAAAGGGCATTACTTCTAGCAGTTAAAGGGGGGAAAATAACTTCACATACATCAGCGAAAATATTTGTACTCGGTTTTTTTGCATAAATTTTAGCAAAATAATCCCCTGAAATTGAACTTGAATGTTGCCAGGCTTAAACGTTGGTCTAAAACTATTTTGAAAAGTTTCGCAAATTGTTCAATTCAACTCCAAGAAAATTTTTTTTACTATCTTTGGACTATAAACAAAAAAGTTTCTTACAAATTTTCTCTAAAGTTAATACTTTCCGAGATAATAATTATTAAAGTTCGAAAAAATGCGAAAATGGCAATTTTTATCCATGAAAAACGATATGAAAACCAACAATTTTTATGTTGCTAAAGTTCATAAATACTCTATAAACATGCTTGAACATATTTCCAAAGCTTTTAATACTATTATTTTATAGCAACCCCTTGTTTTTCAACTCTGTTTTGGGCTCTCTGGCGCTATAAAAAAGTATATCTATATATTATTAAAGAGAAACGTAGACCTTCATATATACCATGGTAATTGCTAATGTATTTTGCGCTGCAATAATTATTGTAAATATTATGCTTTGACGCATGAATCATGTTTTACACAAATTTTTATTCAGAAAGTTATGCTTGTTGGTAGCTTTGAGTACGAGAATTTTAAAAATCGGTGTCTTGCATGTGCCAAAGTTATTTGAGTTTTTTTTGCGACAACAGTGTTGTTTACATTTTGTTC
Organism: Copidosoma floridanum; assembly: GCF_036245765.1. Classification (NCBI taxonomy): domain Eukaryota; kingdom Metazoa; phylum Arthropoda; class Insecta; order Hymenoptera; family Encyrtidae; genus Copidosoma; species Copidosoma floridanum. The sequence continues at coordinate 8,705,108 of NW_028321911.1, forward strand.
CATAATTAAAATAATTTAAATGAGTATATTAGGTTCCATAATTAGTTGTCGTCAAGTGCATTTTTTTGACACATGTTTTCCGAAAAGATTATTTTATAGATATAAGCTTCAACTTATGATTGAGGTGGAAAATACATATGTTCGGATACCGTTACCTTCTTGAGAACGTTTTATTTGGCTGTTGTTGCCACATTACAATCGTTGTAAGTCTCAAGAAATGAAAACAAATTTGTTTTCATACGGCTTGTATTAATTATCCCCAACTCTACTACAGTTATTACTACAGTTTTTTTGATAAGGATTTTTTTATTGTTACCTCAAAGGGAGGTACAAAAAACAAAGTCATGAGTTATCCCAGATTTTAAAAATGATTTTAATTGGATTGTGTAAAATTTTGGTTTCTGCACCGTAGTTTATTTTACATTGTAGGGATGGATTTTATAAATGAGCGCGCAGTGGCTCGGTCAACTAGGTCGTGGATCGGCACGCGGGAGACTGTGGTATAATTCCCAGCCAGTGCAACTTTTTCGGGCAAGTAAATCTATGATTTTTCATTATTCAATGCTTCTCGTGAAAGGGATGAGCGACCTTATCACAGAAAAATTAGCTACTTCCTTCTACTCTTCTCCTGTAATTGGTTGACCTCCCATCCCTCTTTTCTGTCCCTCCTCAGTGTCGAGTGCCCAGAGTAGTGTTCTAATTCAGAGCCGGACGTATGACATTATAATATATGTATAAAATATTTTATAAATATATAAGTTAAAAGAAAACTTTCGAACCAGCGCACGTGGATTTACAAGGGTGCATAGTATGCCAGGGTGCAAAAGCTCATTCACGCTCTGTGGCGCAAATTAATTAGTGGGTGTAAAGTGTGCCATCGGGCGCAAATTAGCATTTTGCGCTCTTAGTACAAAGAATGTTGTTCGCAACTTGAGTAAACATACAAAAAATCTGCCCTTCAGGCGCGGAATTAGTACTTTGCACTCTACGTACGAAGTATATATACTGTCTTGTAGGGTTACAATATGAAATATTATATACTGCTATTAATTAGTGTAGAAAAATTCTCACTGTTTCACTCGTGTACATTCGTCTGAATATTTTGAAAATTATTTCATACTAGAATTCTAATTTTAAATTTCAATCATGGAACGTCTACAGTTACTCAGTATACAAAAAAAAGTGTCAAATGAAAATAACAAATCGAAAATCGAATTGGTATAACCTACTAACAAATTGATGTTGTCATTCACACGAGTAACAGTATCCATACGATCTAATCGATTAGTCTAACGACAAATTTTTAGTGAAAGGATTTATTTCCAATAATTATTATGGAGCGACAGTACTGTTTAGTTTTATGGAAAGGGGCCAAAGCGGAAGTTTCCGTTGTACCCTTTACTGATATCAAAATGCGTTGCAAAAAATGATTTGCCACATGGGGTGCTGACTTTTTTGAGGCAATTGTCTTAATGAAAAGTAGTAAGCAAACTATTTAAATACCCTAATATTTCTTAGTATTTACAAGCTTGATCAATAATACTAATCCAGACAACCTATTTTAAACGAATGCTTCTTTAAAAATATAGTTTTCAGCGATATTCATTTAGATGACAGAGGTTATTTGTACTTTGTACTGTTATGAGAAGTCGGTTCTAAATGTGCTCTTAACTTTTTTTTACCTAGCTTCCATAAATTGAATCAAAAAGAAAAAACGTGTGCTTTATGAGTTAAAAAACAATGTGTTTTACCAGAGTAATGAAAAAAAAAAAAAAAAAAAAAAAATATGAAAGAGAGAGAAATCAAGTTTGCAACCACAAAAAGATGTGATTATTTTAATGATGGCAAGACTTTTTGTGTAAAAATACAATACTCCTTTACGTAGCCATTCACATTATACTGCTATGTATGCACTCTATTCCCCTTAATTACCCCATCCCTGCGTTTCTCGGAATGATTTTGGAAAATCTCTCGATTCTTTACCCACTGTCGTCATATATTATAAACTGTTATGGTTTCCAGTTTGTGGCAATTAGCGCGTATCGATGAACACAGCTCTGTAGTCTCAGGGCTTGTTAATAATTAATACCGGCGAAAAACTGGCGGTAAAGCGCCATTTACTGGCGGAATCAAGAATGCAGTTTTCAAGGTGCTCTTGTGCCTTCTAACTAGCCTACAACTCATGCCACAAGCGGTTTTGGGTCTACAATTTTCCTCTAATTTGTCGCTAATTTTTTACGTTCAAACAAATTTTGTCACTCATCTAGTTTTTCTCAAAGTGATTAAAACGCTTAGTTGATAACAAGCCAGCTTGTCACATATGCGAATTTTTGACAAGGAAAAAGAGGGCTAAACGGTATGGGGCCAAAGTTTGTTTCTGATTTATCGCTGATAGATCAGCCTGCAGCAAATTTTATTGCCAATACCTCCAACAACCAAAACGTGGTTTTTCCTAATCCGCAAATTAAGATGGCGGGCCGTACGTGCGTATCTCTGCCTAGAAAAAAGATATCTCAACGAGATGGAGGCCAGAGTTTTTCACTAATTTGGCACTGAAAAAGTGTTTAATCCGAATAACCACTTCGATTTTCAATAGTAAGAGATACTAAGTACAACATCTTGTAGAATGCCGGTTATCAATATTTTTCTTACCTAATGTGCACGGATTTATAATCAGTTTCATATAAGGAAAGTAAAATTTTTAAAGTGTTTTTCAAGTTTTATCTTGACATTTTTAAATTTTGTCGTAGAGAAACACTTTTTTTTAACAACAATGCAAGGCCGTACGATTACTTGCTAAGATCAATATATATTTAATTTATAATTAACTATTTCAGTACTTAAACTTGTGTTTTTTTTATGGGCTGTAGAAAGAAAAAAAAAACAAGAACCAAGTTATGCAAGATGCAGTGTATTTCTTATAAAGCACAAATGTTTCTGTTATAATTGAAGCAAAAGATCGTACCTGCACTTACTATAAAAATATTTTGAAACCAGTTTCACTTTACGTCTAAAATCTGTAAGGGTATCAAAATGTTTATTAAAAAAAATCGCAAAATATGTCTTAAAATAAGTACCAAAACTGGTATTAAATCTGACATGCTTTCTCGAAACAGGTCTTAACGTACGTTTCAAAGGCTCAAAAATTTTTTTTAATTTGGTCTCAAAGTACGTCTCAATTCGTTTATTAACAGATCCTAAATAAGTACTCGTCTAAAAAAACATTAAAAAATAGGTCACAAAATTGGTCTCAAAACTAATCTAAGAACTGATCTTAAAACTACTCTGAAAGTACGTCTCATTACAGGTCTCAAAACTTATCTCAAAACTGGTCTTAAAACTAATCTGAAAAGTGATCTCAAAACTGGTCTAAAAGTACGTCACATTATAGGTCTCAAAACTAATCTCAAATTTAGTCTCAAAACTGGTCTCAAGACTCATCTGAAAACTGCTATCAAATCTGGTCTGAAATTACGTCTCATTACGGGTCTTAAAACTAATCCCAAACTTGGTCTCATAACTAATTTTCTTTGTTTTTGTTGGGTTTTGTTTTGAATGTTTTAGTTGTACTTTGTTTAATTTTTTTTATTTTTATCTTAGAGTCTCCTACTAGGGCGATGCCTTTTACTTTCACGGTTTTTTATTTTTGTATGATTAAGTGTAATATAAAAACATATTTATAAGTATCATGCCAAACAGACACATATAAAAAAATTCATATTTTTTACATAGTTTATAACTTATATTCACTGTACTCACATATAAACTAAAAGAAAATTAATACAAATTTACTTATGATCCTACTTGCGTTCGAGGTGGTAGATTTTCTCTATAGTTTATTATGAATATTACCAACAAAGAGCTTATCGCATTAAAAACTTCATACTTCTAAATAAATTAAAATGCAATTTATTAAAATTGATTAAGGGTCCTACGCTTTATAGTATGAATACAAAACTAATTATTTATTTACATGTATAAAGTCTGTCTTTTTTTTTCTTGGACAATGTGGAAAAATAGATGAAAATATGTATTTAAAAGTAGTTAGTAGAACTAAAATATTCAAGTATGTATAAAAGTGTAGTGAGATGTCTTGATAAAAATTGCTGTGAGTAAAAATGACATAACTATTCCTGAATTTTTTAATATTGCTTACTGTGTCAAATCATCGCCTATTTATTTTTATATATATCGTAAATCTTCAATTTACGGAAATCCTAAATAGTGCCCTTACTTTATACGGCAACTTTGTATGGAGGAAAACCATGTTTTAATTAGCTAAAACTTTTTTTACAAAATTTTAAGTATAGAGTACAAAAATATATCTAGAATTAATATAACTACACTTTTATCTAGAAACTATTATTCTTTTTTAGAAAACAAATGATCGAAAAAACCTTTTACTAAAATTATGCGATAGCTATATGTATATTAAGATTGATAATACTTATTTTGTTTATTTTTTTTTAAATTTGTACAAGGATTTATTATAACTAATCTTATTTAAAATACCTACAGGGCAGTTATATCTCATCGTAGTTTAATAACAAAGTTAACTAAAACGTAAAATAAAATGTATACATGTGTGAAGGTTCAGGTCTGTAACGGTTGGTAGGTTCTCCGTCGGGTTCCACAAAATAAGTAAAGGTAGCTTTTGGGGCTAGTGATAATTATGCTAAAAAAGTTTGAAATTTTGTCTAACTTATATCTTCCGACTATTCAAAATTGAATTGAAAAATTATCTACCATCATAAAAAGGACATAAGGAGCTGAGAGTGCTTGGAACTGTACCTCTATCTATATATGAGCCTATAAATTTTATAATACATACGTATCACAAATATTACTTGTTATCAGTGATAAGGTCACACAAAAACTTCTAATATCTTAATTTATCTACAAGCAGGTAAATTATTTTCTAACCATACCTTATAAGAATAAGAACTTTGAGCAATACTTAGTTGAAACAGCTCAAAATCAAGACTGAAATCTATCAGAACCTACACTGTGTAAGATCGCTTGACTCCTCAGTAGCTCAAGTGGTAGAGCAACTGTTTAGAATACAGGAGGTTATGTGCTCGATCCATACCTGGGAAAAGATTTTTTTATATTCTTGCAAGTATTTTGAAATTTCGTCAAACTTATATCTTTTCAAGGTTCAATTAAAAAATTATTTGCCACCTGTGAGATATGTATTTGGCGCTCGTAACTGAATTTTCGCGCATGCGCAGTATCAAGGAGTCGAGACACTGCGACGCTGCACTGTGCAAGTATTTTGAAATTTCATCAAACTTGTATCTTTTCAAGGTTCAATTAAAAAATTATTTGCCACCTGTGAGATATGTATTTGGCGCTCGTAACTGAATTTTCGCGCATGCGCAGTATCAAGGAGTCGAGACACTGCGACGCTGCACTGTGGCGTCTGAGACCGATTGAACCTAAATATAGCAAAATAGTGACTTAAGATTTGTTCAATAAGCCGTTTTAATAATAGCAGAGTGACTCAGTGATCTTTTGTTCAACAGTCTTCACACCCAACTGTTAACCTGACACCATCTTAAAAAGGATATGGATGGGCTAATAGTGCTTCGAAGAGTACCTCCATCTATATATTAGCCTATAAATTTAATGATACATACGTATCAAAAAAATTGTTTTTTATACCAGTGGTAAAGTGACACACAATCTTTCAATATCTAAATTTATCTACAAGCTAGAAAATCGTTTTTCAATCATACCTCATTAAGATGAGAATAAATTTCTATCGTAAATAAATGTCTTATCTTAAGATTACTTAAACTTTCATTTGTTCATTTATTTCATATAGTATAATAATAATTAGTGTAAGATATTCCTCAGTGAGGGCCTGATGAGCGCAGTGAAGCATTTATACAGTCTTCATAAAGCGTTAATAAACCGTGAAAGGAACTTGATAGCTGTATTATAAGGGTATGTTAAGGGTTTATGAAGACTTTCAAACAGGCTTCATAGGCCTTATAAAGACATTACTGAGGTCATAAAAACGTATTTGATATGTAAAATCGATATACATTGAGGCAAAAAAACTTTTTTGGAAACTCGTTAATGAATAGGAAAGACGATATTATGATGTAAAAGCGCTTACTGATAGACTAAATTTTCATTATTGTGATATCTTTGACAACCAGCTTGTAGCCATACAGTTGTTACGAACTGAAATCTGCATTAAAGAACCTATATACCTTGGATTATGTCTTAGACTTTGTAAAAATAGGTGTTCATGGATTACACTATGACTTTATGAGAAATCATGTAAAGAATCAATCTAAGCTACTCTATACTGATTCTGGTCGTAAATTATAGGAAGAAGTAATTAACACTAACATTTTATCACTCATGACAATAACGTCATGATTAAAAATCTCGAAGAACTCGATACATAGGATTATGCTAAAAAAATCCACTCAACATTACACGAGTCAATAATAAAATTGTTGGCTTTATAAAAGATAAATGTAATGAAGATATGGCATTAAAACTCGTGAGATTGAGAAGCAAGATGTACAGTATAAAAATATAAATCAAAATTAATTAAAAGAAGCAAAAAAAGTAAAAGATAATGTGGTAAAGGCTACAATCACTTTTGATGGTTATATCAAATGATATATGAAACGTGTGAAAATACAAACATGTCTTCAGAGCAGAAAAGTATCCAATCACATCATTGTAAGCTCTTCTCAGAAAAATAAAGTAAAATAGCGATGAGTGCGTATGGCGATAAGCGTTTTCTACAGTTTGGTCAAACAGATACCTTACCTTGAGGCCACTATACTATTATGCAAGTAAAAAAAGCAATCAGTGAAAGAAAAGAAAAGAGAAAAAAAAAAAAAAAAAAACAGAAACCACTTATCAGAAAAGCGAAACTCAAGGGGAACCTACCAATTGACAAGTCAAGTTCTTGTCAAACGAATGGGGAGGAGGGGGGCAATGATTTATGAGGAGCTGTAACAACAAACTGAGCTTAATCTGTTAACAATACTAAATGGGACAAGCATTAAAAATTCTACAGACAAGACAGTGCGGTCTAGTTGGATTACGCAGTCATCTTTGACATTTTTTTGATTTTGAAAATTATGACACCATCTTGGATAAAAAGCATAAATTAACTTAAGGTTAGCAAATACTTAAAACATTTTTTTATTAAATTAATGCATGAACCAAAGCTTTAAATGCTTTAAGCTGCATGTGTTAATACACTATCAATAAATTTTCTATTTTACACAAGCTTTTAATTAATTTGATTTGTGTTACAGATACATCCTGATACATTGAATGGCATCATGACATCTTGAGTGGTAATACCTCAATAAGCAATATGGGATAAAGATTGTTGCTGAGTTGGCCAATGAATTCTAAATGTTTCATCCAAAAATAATTTTAAATGCGTTAGTAGAAGATACAAATTATTTAATGAAATTGCAAGGATATGCGAATGAAATATAATTATGTGTTATGGGAACTCAAGTTATATTTTCATATGCATATTTGTAATAGTTATAGTTTAAAATGTAAATGAAGTTTGTAGTAATTTTGTGTATTTTACTAATAATTTTTTTTTATTTCATCACATCTTCCTAAATCTTATAAAATTAAGGTGATATTTATTATTAAATCAAATATTATAAATATATTCAGTTAATAGTTAACAATAGACTAATACACATTTGATGAGTACGAGTCATATTTATAGCAATAGTCAGATCCACTACTGTATCTACCATTATCCACAGCACTTTCCTTGTCTACTACGGCAAATTTATGATTTTCAACTGCCTAAAAGTTTACACATCATTTTTTAAATTTATTATACTTTATATCAGTATTAACATGATTGCTATAGATGAACTCTTATTTCATATCATTGTTTCAAAATATTACTAAGAGATTTAAAGTATATATGACTAACTGCTTTGGAATTTGAGGTTAATTAGTGTATGAAAAACCTTCGATTTAAATTTTAAGATCCTTTATGGCTTATAAAGTGAAATATTGATAATTTTATTTTTAAACTTTTAACGTGCAGTCTTATAAAAATTAGTTCTATTCTGATACATAACCTGCAATATCTGGATAATCGACGTCAAGATTGAATTGGAAATTTTTTTGAAAATAGCTAAGAACTTGGTGATTACGTAGCTATAGTCTCATCTTCACTCATGTCTTATGGAATGAGCAATAAATTGGCAAATAAAATAATTCTCCTTCAACAGCTACTCTTAGTACGTCGCGTTATATCTGTATATATAGTCATGCAGGTTATAATACTGCTGATCTTCTGCATCAAAAAGGTTAGGTACGAGGGAACTCACTTAAAATAAATGAAAGGAAGTTTAATATTCTGTTTTCAAGAGCTCGTGTTGACTGTATGCTGTCTCAGTTGAAATATAAAAGTATTAACGGTGTGTTTCTCGCATTTTCAAGCTTAGTTATCGTTAAGCACTTGAACAGTGATAATCACCAATCACCACAAAGGCTAAGGAGTCAAAAAAAAGCACACTTAACAAAACACTGCCAATAGAAGTGCACGTACCAGAATATTATTATTGCGGATTGAGCACTAAGTTAGCCAAGAGAATAACTCGTGGAGATCCAGGTATCAACCCATTAGATCAGACTTGCAAACAACACGATATAACCTATTCTCAGAATCGAGGAAACAAGAAGCACCACTGACAAGATTTTTACTAAAAAGGCGTGGAAAGATTTAAAGCCAAATACGACGGTAAGGGAAAAAAGCTGTTGCTTTTACAATCACCAACACCACGAAATGAAATTCCAAACTCGGCATGGAATCGTTTGCGTTTGTGAGCTCCAGTAAATTAAGTAAGAAAAAAATAAAGAAGAAAATAACTTTAAAAAGCTTGACGAAGCACCTGAAAGTCTACGTTTTTAAGTAGTTGTGCTAGGAAAGTCAATCGTTCAGCGTTAGAGGGAGTGCAAGACTCTATGAGAAAAGCTGATGGTAAGAAAAACTCTGTAATGCTTCAAGTTTTGCCTATACCACGAAAAACTGGTGGATTTTAAAAATATCTTCTTCCTGCATTTTCTGACTTAAATGATATCACTAACAGTGTGACTGGAGTTGTCAAGACTATTGATGACGCTAAAGTCACTTAAAAACAGCTACAAAAGAGTAAAAGGCATAGTAAATAAATAAAACCTCTTTTACTTAGAAAATATCAAAAATTTCTATGTAAAATTGCCTTACCAAGCTCTTATGCCCTTATCAAGTATGCAAAAATGTTGAAAATTCCACATTTCCGTGAAGTTAATGTCAAAATGCTTTGCCATCCAGTAGCTTACGTTTTTTTTGAATCAGCAATAGTCAATCTTGATAATAAGGATGGTCCTGGTACTTACTTGGTTGCCTATTAAAAACGAGGCAATAACGTGCAGGATGTCGAGATCATGCTGAGAACTCACGCACGCTTGTGCGCACTCAGATTCTAATTGGCCAAGCGTTTGCGCATCGTTCAAACATTCGAGACTTGAAGACATTGCGCAAAGCTTGAAAACGTCAAATCCAAATACCTTATATCCGATAACTCAGTATGCTAAAGATATTTTATGGTGTTTAGTATAATATACGAGTTATAACTAATCCCAAGTAAATAATCTTAATCAACCAAACAAATTGGATGGTATTTAAATAACGTTCTGCCTATAATCACTTGAATCCCAAGAAGCTTCTTCTTAGTGACTCACTGCACTTGCTTCTATGCAGTTTTGTTTATTTAATAAGTAAACAAAATCCCAAGCCCTTAATTCTTAATGATCCAACAAAACCGCTTGTCTTTACTTATTACCTAAATAAACAAAATTCCAAGCAGCTAAACCCCAGTTACCCAAATGCAATCACATACCTGGATTCATTATTAATTTAAACATAAACTCCTCACAACTTAGATTTATCTGTTGCTATTCGAAAGGTCAACGCATTGAGAGTTGATAGTACTATTACTAGTGGAGCCTATATAAACAGAGAAAAAGTTCATACCATCTACAAATTTTTTTCAATTGCACCACCAAGTTACAAGAATATCGAAATTCTATCGTAAATAATTCATTTACCAATTACTGTAAAAATCATAGATCATCTTTAGATGTGCAATGTTGACTAGGAAGGTAACTTGATCAATGTTTGTAGAGAAGTAATAAATACAATGCACGTTTGAAACAACTCAACTATAAATTGGCACAGTGTATAACAAAAAAAAGAAAAGTTGGACAAGGCTGTACAAATAAATTAACGAGAGTAAGAAGGATTAGTCATTGACGAGCAACCAACATTAGATGAAGATTTAAAAATTAACTAGAATGGATGAGATAGGTCAGTTGTCGAGGTGTGCACAAAGCATAAACACGTCAAAACTAGTAGTTCTTAAAAAACTTAGGCCCAACAATAAGAGCTCCTGGTGTTAAATAACTTGTACTTTTTTTTTCTGTCTGAAATCGAAAAAATGTCAAGATAAAAGTAATTCTTAGAATTCAGTTAGGTGTCATTCGGTGAGTCAGTTACACACCACGAGATTCATGCACATCGATCCCACATTGCATCAGCATTTTATAATAGTGATGAGACTCGAATCTTCATTGAACATCAAAATTAACATTTTTTACCTTCTCAAAGTTTCCTATGTATTGAATGTAGAAGAACTTAAGATGATGGTTCTCTGTTATCTGTTTGAAAAAAAACAATATGAACTAAATGGTATAGAAATTGACAAGTGTAAAAATTTTGAATTGACAAGACTATTTCTTTAAGTTTTCGCAATTGGAATTTGTATTAGTATACTCTATATTCAAAAACTTCTAGGCATATTTGGACTGTAAAAACATCTAATCCATTGGTAAAGTCTAGTTCCGTTATTTTGGGCTTTCAGAAAAAATGAAAAAGTTAGCTTACTTTTTATGATTGTCTTTTTGGTCATTATCAGTAAAATAATGTATACTTGAAGTTTCGAGGCGCGAGAAAATTGCCAGAAAATTTATCTACTTACTGTCTTATTAAATATGATAATGAATTAAAGTATGTCCTTAGTCTTCAAGGAGCATGCAGAGCTTCAAGATAAATGGCAATGATTTTATGCTCAAAGAAATGGCGATTTTATCATTCTATAGGGATGATGAGCCACAAATAGTAAATAAAAATGTAAGAATTTGTGACTTGAGCTGGCCTATCATGGATTATTAATATAACTGATTGATATGACATAAAAATGTGCTGTTCACAACATAATTCAATTAAAATTTTTTTACTTTTGTATAGTATGGGAAGATGTTACCGACTTTGACAAACCAGGGCATTAAAAAAAAAACTATAATAAAAATTCACTTGTCTATAAAATAAATAAAAAATCATGTGTGGATTTATTTAACGCGTAGCTATTGAGCAATCAATATCAAAATGGGTCCGTCCTTCAATAAACCAAACAAGTTGGAAGAAAGCAGCAAGAGTTATCATAGTAAAAACAATTAAGCAAAAAACCTCTTTTATAAAAGCTCGTTGAGGCATCTTAACCAAAAGTCAAAAGAAATAATTTATCTGAAAATATTTACTTGAATCTAAAAAAAGATGGATACGATATAATTAAACAAAAAGTAAAATTATGTTGTAAAATAATTGGCCCTTAATTAATTTAAATTTCAAGTAATTATATTGAACAAAAAATTTCAATGATTATTCAAGTAACCTTTTTTCATACTGTCCCTAAGATTAAGACCTATGAATTCACTGTTATCATCCATAAAAAATTTATTCAGTGAATAAATTAATAAACGGAAAGAAGCTATTAATAATATCAATAATATTGACTTGTTTCAAGTAGTAAAACAATTAGAGAGCACAGTATCACAGAATCTTCTTCGCAATAAGTAGATACAGAAGAGAGAGAGAGAGAGAGAGAGAGAGAGAGAGAGAGAGAGATACCAATCTGTCGTTACTCTGGTGGGGGAGGGAGAGAGCGCAGCAAACTGGCACTTACACAAGGACCAGGCTGCGGTGCTAGTAGATATGCCAGTAAAAAGTTGTTAAGTCTTATAAAAAAATTACCTGTTAACAAAAGTAATGTAATGCAAGTTTGAGGTTATAGTAAGAGTAATTTTACTTATCTATCATAATACAATAATGTTATGATAGAAAATAATGACTTACAGCATTAAGTTTTCAACAAACTCATAAAATTTACCAAAAAACCATTTCTTTTTCTTGATTTAAGTAAACCATTTTCACACTAATATTTAACATTGTTAAGTAACGAGATCAATTGAAGTATTTAACGTTCATATTGAATGAAACGAACTTAAGTTTGAAAAACTTACCAACAGAAGTAACTTTCTTTAACTAATATTACTATTCAATAATTTACTAGTAAGTAACAGAAAGCGTATTGCATAACTTATCAAGCCTTTTTCCCATTTTTGGATATTTCTTCTAATTAAAACAATTTTTAAAAAATTTAATGCCTTCTATTGTTATTTTCTATTACAACAAGATAATATTTAAACAGCCTAATAATATTACACTTATAATAGTTAGTTAAAAAGTAGTTTTATATTGGTTAATTTTATCTTCAACTTTGACTACTGATACTTGTTCATTACTTTTATACTATTTTATAAAATGTTCAGAATGCCTTGTTTATATATAAATAATAATACATTTTTTAGGAGAAAAATTTATACTTCTTGTTATTTTATACGGCTCTTAACAATGTCAGTCAAAAAATGCATCAATTTATTAATATCTATTAAAAATTAATTTTGTTTGAGCAGATAAATAATAAAATTCATACTTATGATAACTTGAAATTTACTACTTTTCTTGAACTATTATATTTACATGGGCTTTCACGGCAACATTTATACTTTATGTTTCCTGCCTTAAAATAAAAATGTAAGTATTTATAGCAAATTTTGGCCATGATTTTTTTTAACATTGTTCTCATTAACTGGGAACCAGTGATTACTTTTAAGTTACATACTAGAATAATGCCCCTTAGTGACTGTTGAACCGTAGAGAAATATTCTACTACATCGTGTATACTTTTTTATTCATTTTTATTTTTGATTGGGGTACTTTATTGATTTTAAAATCACGTCTTTCGTTGATGGGCACGTTAAGCTAAATTTTACCGTTACTGGTTAGAACAGTACTATTTTCAGCAAAAGAAAATATTTCTAATTGTTTCGAAGCACAGTATGACTTAGTGTAATATCAATTTTGTTTTTTTTGTTTTTGTTTGCAACCACTAGTATTTGTTTTACATTATAACTATTTGTGCATTATTGTTCTTGGCATTATCTTTTTTGTCACTCTGATAGAGAAAACAGCTGCCAATTTTGCTTAGCACATACATCTGTTGTTATACCAAAGCCAGCTTTGACAGATGATTTAAGAGGTCTCATAACGGTAAAATAATTATGTAAACTCTCCAATGTTTAAAAATCAGCAGCAGACTATATTTAAATTGACATGGAATGAATTTCAACTTTGCTTAAATGCCATTAGCTCAATAAATATTTGAATTCACGGTCATAAATTTTAAAAACTGTAGGAGTAGACCCTTTGACATAAGTGCCCTCTATCTCCCTTTTAATAAACATAAAGGTAAACATTTAAAGCTCCTAGAGGAAACTTTATACGAAGTTTTTGTTATCTTATAGTGCTATCTGCTGGGTGCATGAGGTTGGAGAGGAAGGCTGGTTAGCACTTGTTACTTTAACATTGTGTCTTATTGGCTGTGAGAGTCGATTTGCCAGTGACGGCTACTTTAACTTTCTTTCTTCTATAACATTTTACATGGGCTTGGAAGTACGGGTTATGCACCTGATCTATACGTCTAGCTCTGTCCTACAGATACTACTCCAAGCACTCAGCACATGGGGGAGGGAAGCAAGAGGGATGGGAGGGGATGGGGGTGGCTGACTCTCACAAGTAATCGGTGTGTCACCTAAGTCCAAACTGGGTGTCAAGTCAGTATAAACACCAGGACTGACCTCTGCACACTTCACTATCACGTTAAAAAAGCCTAAGAAAAACAGTTAATCGACCCTTGATAATAAGCAGTAAAAGCAAGACGGCGAGACTTGAACAGTCACCCATTTAAGTACTAAACTTGCCGATGCTGCTCAACTTTGGTGATCGATGAAACTGCAAATCCACTGCAACGCCACAGTGTCAATTTTTTTGATGTACAGATAAATAGAGTTACAAGATCAAGCAGTATGAAAATAAAGCACTTAAAACAGCTGAAGTTGAAAAACGTATACAATAAAATGAATATTTATGGGTTTTTGTGCGTTCGATTCACCAGAGCATCAGGAAATTTCGTGACCTCCATTAGTAAACAAGAATTCACTTACATGCATTTTGCATAAATAATATGCATTTTAAAATTGCTTTTTAAATAACCCGTAAATACTAATTATACCATTCGGGTAATAGTAATGTAAATAATAAACGGTATTTTCATAATCTTCCCAAGTTTTCTGAAAATTTGTTTTATATATATACATATATATATACATATATATATATATATAAAGACTATACTTATTACACATTTTAGGTGTAAAAAAATGCTAAGGTAGTTCTTTTTTTGCTTATGTGATTAAGACTATTGATATTTTAAGGTTTGCGTGTCTAGAGCAAGATTGTTATGCTATGATGGCTGAAAATCGCAGGAAAAACAGTAAAAACTTTGCTAGGATACAATATAGATGCATAAAAGGTTGCAAACTCTTGGAATGCCGGAATACCTTGTCAGCAAAGTTACGTACATGAAATTTCTTACCCCAGTCGATAAAGTGATAAAAAGACTTCAAAAATGTGCTTTTTGCCTGTCCCTACCAAAAGTTTGTTTTTTCTGCGTCTGTACAACATAACCTTACAATTTTCAAGTTCAGTAAACACAATCTTTGAAGTATGTGCAAGCAAAAAAAAGCGTAAGCTCCTCGGTCATAAAGTAAACTACCGCCGCTTGAGTGTCTGTCAGCCTCTTCTTCGGCTTGACCAGCAATAATCCACATAAGTGATGACTAGTTTACTTTCTGGCCAAGGCACGCAATATATTAGTATCGAATTCTAGGAATATGGGCTAGCCACTCTCTTCTGCCATGTGTTAAAACAATACAAGGAAAAAAATTCCCCAGTAATAGAAAACAGAAGATAAAGCATAAAAATTTCTCATTACTTCTGAAGAAATATCATAACACTTATTCCACGTGATGAACAGATTTATCTCCTTAATGATACAATTTAAAAAAAAATCCAAGAAAATATCAAAACATATTATAGCATACATTATTTAACATGAAGGTATTATAAGCTTACTAATATATAAAGCAGAAGCGCTAAAACCGTTGTAATCGCTAACCGCGAAAACTACTGAACCGATTTTCTTGAAATTTTGCACACTGATTCATGATACTTCCTAGATAGTTTTAGTATAGTATTTATCTTAAAAAATTTAATAACAATAGCAATAAATGAGCTTAAAGTTTTGCAAAAATATGCCAGCTTTTCACTTTAGTTCAGTAAAATCCGCTAGATGGCGTCGACATAAAATCGAAGCTACCTGCAACATAATTAAATAAGTGTGATTATAAGAGGCTGAAGCGTCTCCATTGTGTTGTAGTCGAGCTTCAGCAACTCAACGAGCTGTATTGAGAATGCTGATAATAGTCTTGCAGCTGGGTATCCCGGTTACGGACGACACTCTTCTCTAAGGTCGAAGGGACCTAGGAGTCCATTCACCCAGAATCTCGACGAGTGCGATCAAAAAAAAAAAAAAATTAATTCCAACCGATGCCGCCTCTGCCACAGTACCAGGAGACATATCTAGCCAGAGCACAATCTGCTCCAACTCATCAGACTTTTGAGGGAGTTCCACCATCCCACCTGGTGCAGTTAGAGAATTTGTAGCTACGAATGTAAGCAAGGGAAGAAAACAGCTCTGAGCTCTGAGGGGCATGGGCAGCCACAATGGCTACCTTCTTGGTCGTCGCGTCCCCAATGCGCTTACCCACATGTTCCCGTCTAACGATGAGCGGTTGGTTATCCGGGGAACGACCTGAGACGAGATATTGGAGCTATTCACATAGACATTTTTTGCTTATTTCATTGTGAACGTTCATATTGACAAGGGGGTTCCACTGTTCCGCTAAACTCAAAGTAAGTGAACAGACTGAAAAGACCTATGCTGTGTTCTCTGTCAGTAAACATAGTTGTGACCATAAGCTTTGTTGCCTGATGGAAAAAGAGGTATGGGTCTGTTCAGTCTGTTCACTTACTTTGAGTTTAGCGGAACAGTGGAACCCCCTTTTCAATATGAACTTTCACAATGAAATAAGCAACAAATGTCTATGTGAATAGCTCCATTCCTTGGTCAGCGGCGTACCTCTCTCCATCACAGTCTCCGTACATCGAGACTCCCAGGGTAAGAATCAAGCAAACGTAGCCAGCTCTTCTTCATCAGGAATAAGAATAGCCTGGAAGTTTCACCACTGGCGCTTTTTAGGGCCATTATAAGTATTTACGTTCCCTACTTAACCATCAATTTCATCAAGTTTAAACTACCTTGCCAACAAATACATTTTTACTACCATTTCTGGAAGCAATTCGTTGACTAAAAGACCATATTAACTAAAGACGGGCACTATTGAACAAAGTCAGTCATTCACTGTCAGACGTCACAAGCGGAGTTGTTCGCCGCAAGGCTGGGAACCCCAGTGACCGTTGACCCTATATTACCCTTTCGACTCTGAGCATTCAACCAGGAATCACTGATCCTTTCCAAGGTCTGCGTTGGGCAAACCTATAACAGCTATGTAGGAAAAAAAAAACTTGAGCCAACGGGACAGCCTCCACTGGACAAGTATCATTACCCAATCTCCCCATCTAAGAACACCAAAACAACTGAATCTGCAAATAAAAAAGGTTTTTAGACACCAACGTCTTCGACGTTATACCGGAAGACGTTGGGAAAGAGCACTACAACTAGCCCCAAAGCTTCTGACTTTGTAATTTTTCTCCAAATCAGTATATATCTTTAACAGCAAGCCAGAAAAGATCACCCTGAGGTATCCAGGTCACAATTGCTGTTAACTGCAGTCAAGAAAGAGTCAACTTAAAAAGCTCACCGGTCTTTTTTAGGGCCATCGGACGTCAAACTACCTTGCCAACAAGTATATTAGAACTTAACAAAGTTTACAGAAAACAGCCTTTAGGGGTCACACAAATTTTAAGCATGCCAAAAGTCGCAAGAGGGTGAATCGGAAGAAAAAATTCAAGTGTATCTGATAAATATAATTTTACTTAGGCGTCAAGAAACTGACGCAGAAAATTTATCGAGATTGAAACAGCAGCTTTAAAATGAACAACTAAAGAGTCCATTACTAGAAAGTTCAGCTTTTCATTGTACCCTCACAGCAATCTCTGAAATCTTTAAAGATCCTACTTCAGATTTTTAAATAAGTAGAAAATGTTTTTGTGTTTTTGTGGCAATAAAAATGTAGGGTTTAAGATCCAGGACTTTGTTGCTCTGGTAATAAAGTTGTGAGATCTGAGAAAAAAAATTTTTTTTTATTATAAATTTTTTGGGGGTTTAAAATCTTAACAGCTTTAAAAAATAGCCGTTTTCGTGAATTACACGGGATAAACTGTAAATCAACGGCTTCTTATGGCCACCGATTATTTTATGGCATAAAGAACGCACGGTACTTATCACCATAATAATTTTTTTGAATTTTTACACCTCATTATTTAACCAAATAAACTATATGAATTCCGAAAAAATATGTTTTTAATAAGAAGATTTTTGTTCTTAGATGTATCAGGAATATGTGTAAAATTTCTAACTGAAAATGTTTCACATTACATGTCAACACACTACGGTGTTTTATTTAGTAAGTCTCGGGCGAAGCCGAGACGGGGGGCTGCTAGTAAATTATATTCGTGTTAATTTTAGGAAGAAAATTTTAAATGGCATAAATGACCATATGCTCTTCTCATACACTAAGTTTAAAAGAAGGAGCAAGCGTTCCACAAAAAATACAACATACATTTACAGCAAACTGAAGCCTAGCTAAAAGATTCTATGATTAAAATAAATTAAAAATCAGAAAAAAGTAAGAACTTGTGCATCAAAGTGTGAAGTTGTACTTGTTTTGCAGGCAATGTTTAAATATCGATATATTTTTTATAAAACGATATTCTTAATCACCCATTAGGATGTATTAAAGGTGTTACAACTGTCATTTGAATAAGGAAGTGCAGTATTTTATTATTTAATAAATAATAAATTATAAACACTGTATTGTATGGTTAGAAAAGGACAGAGTATTAGCTCCAAGCCGATGCAGAGGCAGCATATGATATCTTTACGCCACACTCACACCTGTCAAGTACGCTTGCATCCTGCAGTACCGCTTCATCATAAATGTAATGAATTGCATGGCAGGGAATATAACTTGACTAAAAAAATCACTTTAATCACAAAAAAATATTGAAAAAAAACGTTGGATTGAAAAGCAGATAAATTATCTATAGAACTTCGTGTAAGAAATTCATATAAAAATGTATATGTCCAATAATTTAAGACATTGCTAGAAAAAATTTTGAAAAAAATGAAAAAAATGAAAAAATCATTTTTATTCAATACGAGTAATTAGATTCATCGACATTTCTCATTTAATACAAGTTTGCTTCGGCAATTCAGTTTTTAAGTGGTGGAAATTATCGATACATTCAATTACTCGCATCTTACTTACCCATCGATACAATAAAACAATTTTATATTTATGTGTATATTTTAAAATTAATAAATCATTAAAATTAGATAACTAGGTATTAATACATGAAAAAGCTTTTACTAAAAAATTATTCTCTAGAATTGAAAAACCTACTTAATTAAATAAATAATTTATAAATCCATATAATAAAATCGAACATATGAAACAAATTAATTTTTAAGCAGTAAGAGAGTATTTAAATTACAAAAAAAGATTACGAACCACAATATAAGAGAAGTGAGACTAATCCCCTATCAAAGATAGCTCGTAGCTAAGTAGACAAGGTCATCGACTCATTTTTATTTGTTTTAAGGAATCAAGATTAAAATTCTAATTAAAAAAAAAAAACTTTTTAAGAGTAAAAACCTTTTAACTGTTGATTTAATCTCACGTATAACACACTTATAGACGTATAACTTTATAAACAGTAGTTACTAAAATACCATACAGTGCAACCATGAAGATTTTACCTCCTCTCTAAAGATAAAAACTGTTTAACTGTTGATTTAATCTTACGTATGACGCACTTATAGACGTATAACTCTAAAAACAGTAATTACTGAAATACCGTACAGAGCAACCGTAAAGATTTTACCCCTTCTCTAAAACCTAACCTTGTAGTCGTAGATAAGTGAAATTTATATTCCTTAAGTGAAATTGGCTGTTGAATCTTGTAGTGCTACTTAAATTAATGTAGGATCATCCGTCTTCAAAATAGAAAAATTGTTTTTAGGATGTAAATTTGTTGACTTGGATTATTTATTTATTTATCGACACTCTATTGGATTATCTATTTAACGATTATGTACCAAAAAAGTTAAACTGTCGAGGTACATCATTCAAACGATTACCTAATATAGTGAATTTTTGTTTTTGACGTAGTTCGAATCACTAATGCCCACTTTGCTCACGATAGCAGGATATAATTTACAATGTGTTTAAAATCTGTTAGACTGATTTAATGGTCAAGAGTGTAATTTTGCTAAGTTTCAAAGAACTGTCTAACTTAAAGTAGTGGCTATGTTTTACAGCCCACGCTCATGCATGAATCATTACGTGCAAAAAGTGCTGTTCAGAATTTCATATTCTTAAAAAAATTTAGATACACCACTGATCGGAGAGGTAAAACATAATAGTTGCCTGGGAAGAATTGTGGTAGTATATTTTAATAAGCAAGTAACTTATTGATATCTGGCAAGGAAGAATGATTATTATTATTATTCATTACAAATTTAATTTGAAAACTGCAGTTATTTTTTATTACAACTTTTTTTTGATCTTTCATTTATCTGAATTTCTTCGGTTTAATTTTTCATCTTTGCCCTAATCTCGTGGCGGTCAGTTATGGAAAAAATGCATCCCTTCCCAGTCCTGATCACATACCAGCAGTGCAGGAACGTACGCTGCTCCCTCACCCGTGCTATTTTAGAGCACGTAGGGATACTCCCCCCCCCCTGATTTTGACTATGACAGTAGACTGTTAAAGTACAGAAATTCTCGCTGCTCTTCCTGATTCTTACCACGTTGCGATGGTGCAGAAACCCACGCTGTGCTCTTCTCGACGTCATGGTCTTTAACACGTTGTGGAAGTCAGGCTTGGGTATAATTTTATAAGTTAGTTTTTTAATTTTTTTAACACACTTTAAGATTATTTTTAAACTGTAGTTAGCTACTTTCACTGAAAATTTTTTCTTTCACCGTTCTATGTCACACCTACAGCTCTACGCCACTACTGTAAGCAAATATTTCCAAAGCAATTGTCAACTGAAAGGTAAATAAAGTTATGCATCATATACGCAGGTTCATAAATATACACTAAGAGAAAAGAGTAATAAGAATTATAGAGAAATTCCAGCGAAAATTACTATTTCACAGTAAATCGGATAAAAATCTGGTAAAAAAAGAAATAAGTTATTATTTTATACAGTAAAAAGTATTGTTTTCACAGTTAAAATTATGGTTCTAAAGTAAAAATTATGGTTCAAACAGTAAAAATTTATGTGCAGAAAAATGAGACTTATTAACTGACCTTTTAAGGTTGACTGTTCCAGAATAGAAACTTTTACTGTAGTAACCATAATTTTTATTATTCAAACCATAATCATAACTGTTAAAACAATAATTTTTACTGTTAAAAATAAAACCTTTTTCTTTTTTTGTCAGCTTGCATCCGATTTACTGTGCAGAATGGTAATTATTGCTGGAATTTCTCTATAATTTTTATTACATTTTCCTCTCAGTGTAGTAGAAACAAATAAACATCAAGGAGTAGGATATTAAAAATTTTTAAATCTTTATTTTCCATCTTTTTCTACTATAATTATAAATTTGTGTGCATCCTTATATACGTTATAGTTAATAATTCGATTTGCGAGCATGTAGACATACATTTTAGCTTCGGTATGTTAACTGTTTTATAAGTGTTTCGTGTGTTATGTATGTTATTTGTTATCAATAAAGCCTGGAGATATTAAGAACTCTATGAAGTACATCGTTAGTAAATTATTTAGTGTTTCTTTGACCGACATTATCTAAGTTGACGAAATTATTTATTTGTTCCAGGTAATTTTGCTACATAATTTCTCGTCAAAATATATAAGTTTCGTCCATATCATAAGCAATGTAGATATACAAGGTGTGTGATACGAAGTTTTTACGATAATTTTTTTATTTGTTTCAGATGATGTGGCAATCTGAAACTTCTGATACAACAGAAGAAAAAACTGAGCAGATAGAATCTGGACATTCTAAAAAAAAGAAGATCTACACGACATACTCTAACCACTGGAAAACTGATCGTTAGTACTGCAAATGGATACAAAAAAAAAGATCAGTTCACAGCTACATGTGATTCTGTCAATCTAATATCCCAATAAGGTACGAAGGAAGTCCGGCTTTAGACAAACACAAGCAGATGGAAAAACGTATGAAATTTGAGGTACCAGAAAATATCAGGCAGTCTTCAAAATTTTCTGATAAAGAAAAACAGTGTCGAAGAAAATGATGTTTTAAAAGCTAAACTTACACATGTTTTTCATAACGTAACTCATAGTTTAAGATGCAATAGTCTGGACTGCTAGATAAAACTTGCTCTAGGTGTGTATTCAGATGGTAAAATCACTGCTAAAATATCTGGCCGACGCACGAAAGCTGCAGCCATAGCACGAAATACGCTCGCTCCGATTATACGGCAACAAGTTGTTTTAGAATCGAAGAATGCCAAGCATTTTTCGGTAGGAAGTGACACTTCAAACGTAGGTCATATTAAAACCTATCCTTACGCTGTGCAATATTTTAATACAGAGACAGTAGTATGTTAAAAGCTACTAGATTTTTATGAGTATCAATTTGAATCATCTAAAGATATACATATACAGTAAAATCAAGACAAACACGGAAAAAAATAAGTTACAATTATCTCAAATCACTGCTTACAGTGCTGATAACGCTTCCGTGAATTAGGGGCATTCACAATTATGTGTTTCAAAAACTACAAGAGAGAAATAATCATATACTTAAAACTAACTGTTACAGCCACATAATTAACAATAGTGTTAAATATGCTCTTCAAGCTTTATCAGTAAATAGTAAAAATATGGTAGAAAAAAACATTTAACGAATTCAGCTTATGATGAACCAAAACTGAAAAACTAGAAAAATGTTTTTTATTTGCAAATGTTGAGTACAAAAAACTTTTTCGACGTGTACTTACAAGATGGTTTTTTTTTACCTGCTCAGATCGCTTACTGCAATCTTGGCCTGCTGTAAAGCAGAATTTTTTGTTTTAAGGTGAAGGTAACTGTCGAAAATAAGTATGGGTATGTAATGGTAGAAGAAAAACTTTCCGAGATGCCTTATATACTTAAAATTTTTGACGACATTAATAATCATAATTTATACACAGATTACTGCTGTCTTCGAAAGACGTTTGACCATCTTCTAAAAGATAAAAGTATATTAAATGACAAAATTTGGCAAAAGTTTTTTATAAGATGTGATCAAAAAGACTTAAAGAATACAAAAAAATTGTTATTTTTTGCATTATCTATTCCTGTAAGTAATGATGTTTGTAAAAGAGTATTCAGCCTGTTCAGTAATCTATATAATGAAAACAGAAATCGTATGGCTTTTGATTTAACCGAAGCTGAGCTTACGATTCAACTAAACTTTAAAGTGGATTGTTGCAATTTTAAACATTATCTTAATACTTCTGAAGGAAGAGCTTTAATGGCTTAGTGGTTAGCGTGCTAGCCTCATAGCTAGAGATACTCGAGGGGTCATGGGTTTGAATCTTGTTGAAAATTATCGAGATATTTTTCTCGGGCTTTTTTGATGTGATCAGTACCCAGGATGCCGAAAAACCACTAATCCGACTCTTATATCTAATAGTAGATTTTTCTGGTGATGTCTGGATCTCCAGGGGCTTCCTATTCGAAGGAAGGCCAACACCTTGCCAGCTCATCGGGTAAAAGTCACTACCGGTTGTAAAAGGTTGGTTCAGCGAGTATAGATAGTTTATTGGAAAGTATCTTTCCCATTAGACTTGATAATAGCTAGGGTGTGCTTGAAATAACCGCTGCAACCTGCAAATAGTATCCAGTAGGATGGATTACCAAGTCATCTAAGGGGACCTTTACAAGAGTCCGCACGAAAGACTCACACACCGTGCAGTTAATGCAATAAGTTGAAAACAAAAAGGTCTCGGATATGGCTAAAGTTGAAAAGAGTCCTAGAAACCACCATACCATACCAATACTTCTAAGGGATTAAAATTGGTGGATTTAGTAAAAAAATTCCAAATATATGTGTCACCGTAATAAGTAATAAAGTTTTGAGATTATCAACTAATGTGTAATATTTGTAAAGTTGTGAATCTATAAAAAAAAAAAAATTAATCTAAAATCCCGACATTTTAAAATTTTCTCTCGATTTTTCAATCTTGGGATATGATAACCCTATATGCAATAGTGCACAATGAAGCCTAAAATAATTACACTGTACAAGTAGGTATTTATAAAAAAGAAAATATACTTTTTGTCTTACTATACGTAATTAAGCGTTGAAAAAAACTGACTATTTTTATTATTTTTTTTATTTGCTAGAGTATCTTAATGTTTTTTCTTATAGATAATGCAAAAATTTTACTATAATAAGAAGCTATAATCGGGGATCAATTAAAGTACAAATATATACACACACACACGTATATATATATATATATATATATATTGAGAGCGCGGTGGCTCGGTCGGCTAGGTCGTGGATTGGCACGCGGGAGACCGTGGTTCGATTCCCGGCCAGTGCGACTTTCGGGCAAGTACCTCTGTGAGTCTCACATGTGCTTTTTCACCACGCAATGCTCCTCGAGGATGGTTTAGGCAACCTTCTCGCAGCAAAAATTGCCTAATTTCCCCCTACCCCCCTCCCAGTAATGGGAGGCCTCCCATCCCTTTCTTTGTCTCTTTCCCAAGTGCTAAGTGCCCATAGTAGTGCCCTTATTAAAGGAGTCAGGACGTAGAGCACTATAATATAAAAAAAATTTATATATATATATATATTTTTTTTTCAAATTCTACCTGAAATTTTGATTGATGTAGCATATTTGTTAAATAAAAAAGTCTTATTAGTTCCATCGTGTTTTGAGACTTTTAATTGAGTAGAAAATCATTTTTATTGAGTAAAAGTCGTAAACTTTTCTTAATTTGATCAAAAAATTGTATGTCACAGTCATTAGTCCAGAATGTTTATATCAAACCAATTTACAGGAATCATAATTAATGTCGGAATGTTTTCATTCAACATCCAAACTACTATGGAAAAGGTTTAAATTTTTTCGTTTACATCTTTTGGGTTGAAAAAATCCTTCCTATATCTGGATTGTTAATATTATTTTCTAAGTGTACATGGATTCCCAGCCCTTATCTTAGTTCCTTACACGTAATACAAAATAAACTTAAAGTTAACCTAAGAAATTAGACTACTATAAAAATATCTGAAATATACTCCCAAATGAGTGGTAGAGAGACGGATTGAAAAGCCACTAGCTATGGGTGAAGTCTATTTCCTAGTTAATTAGTGCACAAAAAGACTGACAAACGACTAAAAGTGATAAAAAAATCACTAAAAAAAAACACTCAGTTAACATGACTACACACAAATAAGCTAATATCAAATAACTAGAGAATTTTTCTTACCATGGGCACAAAGTGTGACTGCAGCTTTGCACCTTTGGGCTACACTTTTCACCCTTGCAAAAACTATTAGACAGAGTCAAATTGGTTTCCGAGTCATTGAAGCGCATGGTCCAATTGGTTTCCGGCTATTCAATACGTAGGTACTATATTTTTTTCGTCACACTTTTTCCAGGCTTCGGACTGGCAGCCATTTTAATGTTGGCATGTATAAAAATTATAGACCACTGTTTGAAAACATCAAAGTTTAAAGAACTGGGAATAGTGTTTTAGAGACTACATTAATAAATTCAAAGTGAGTTGCAGAACTTGTTTGATACAGTAACATTTTGTTTCTTAAAGTTTTTTAAGATTTCGTTGTCTATAATCTCTTTTGATTTACTTTTTATTACTTCGCATCTTGATATACAGTTCACATTGCATAAATTTCAGCTCTTCTACAGATTCGATAATGTTTGGATTTGATGTATAAAATATTTCATTTAGATGCGTATGAAAAGATTCACAATTATTCGTAGTACGCCAGATCGAAGATAAAAATTGGGCCCAAGTTGTTGCAGGAAGTCATTAAATTTAGTGACTTTCGCATCACTGGGCATTATAGTCATCAAATGTTCAGTAAAACATTCATCCACTATGTCAGGATTTAAAAAAGGCAAGCCAAAAAAGCTTAAAAAATGCCTATTTCAGAATTTTTACATTTACAACCAAGTTGAATGACCTGTTGTTTTTCTAAACGGTATAAGTATACATTTCTTTTTTACGTTACGTTGATTTCAATTTTAATTGTTATGCTCATATTGAAAACATGTATCGCTTCAACCAAGTGCTGTACTACTCAATATTTTCCCTCAATATATATGTTAGGTGAATGGGAACTAATTTAACCACGCGCTTCAATGACTCGAGAACCAATTAAACCATAAGCCCCAATGACTCAATGAACAGTGGGAGCCAATTTGACTTTTTTTTATAAATTTGGGAACCAATTTGTCTACACCCGACTCTAAGAGTAGTCGGTAATCAGTATTAAGTAAATGAAAGTTGTGGCTAATGCTTTATTACCTTTTTTTGTAGCCGAATAACTGAAGTCCATTTCTTTTCCAGAAGGCCTCCATACTTGCGCTCGACTTCACCGGGCATATCGGCTTCTTTTTTGAAGGCCTCAAGGGCATTTTGATAGCTGTTTGCACTCAGATATTCTGCAATCGCCTTATTTCTGCAATGACAATAATTTGACTTGAAAAAAATACCTGATAAATTTATTTCGTTGAAAAAATGGTTTGAATTTATTTCACAAATGGTTATGTTACAAAGGATTAGATTATAAATTCGAGATTATTCCAGTAACACCATAAAATGTATATAAAAAGATTAACTTGTTGTTGGAAAAAAGATTAGACAAATTTTTTTTTGATAACATTTTTTTCATGTCTCATTCATACTTGTACGTTTTTCAACTTATTTTCGAATAAATTTTTCCCACACCTGAATGTATCAGTAATTAGAAGTTGATTTTTACTTATTTTATAGTGGAAAAACTAATTTTAAAGAAAAGATAATCTCTAGGAATTAGATGATTTGCTAGCTCAATACAACGGCTAGCAATTCATAAACACGTCAAGATATGTATTGATTTTCATTTCAAAAATTGAGTAAACATTGTGTTTTGTAGCTTATTCGCGGTAAATTGGAAGTAGAAAAATCACTTTTCTATAGACTATAGATTTAGAAAAATCAATATATCTGTAGTCGTAAAATTACGCCAAAAGGTAAAATATTGTGTATCCGCGTATTTTCCATTCAAAAAATGATCTTACTATTATAATAATCAGTAGCTTAAGAAATTGATTTGCAAGTGGAAAAATTAACTTTATAAAGCTTACCGATGTTTTAATTTTTTGGAGCTTTCATATTTTAAGTAACCAATTGATGGTAAAGAGATCAAGCCAGCACATCCATTACACGTTTCTGTCTTTTTCAGGCTTAAAAAATAATATTAAAGATACGATATTTTGTACTTATGTTCAACCTAATTTGTAGCTAAAAAGTTTATTTTTATAGATCTTATAAATCTTTCTAATTAAAACATTTAGAAAACTGATACTACGTCCACATTTACCTGCGTTTCAGCTGATACTTCTATCAAGAGAAAATTGAGTTTATATATCACGTTCTACCTGAGTAATAGAGATTTATAGCGCAAAAATAAATCACTTATGTCACAATAACTTGAGAAATCAGCAAAATGACAGATATGTTATTGTGTGAGCATATCGAACACAGTTTTTTTTTTTAATCCCAGGCTAAGAGAATTATACGATGTGCATTTATTCACACAGCTTTATTTGGGTCAAAATGTAATATTAAATTTCTTTATAAGGATCCTATAACTGAAATAATTAGTAGCCTAGCTCAATTTCCGTTATAAGAACAGATCCCTCGTTTTTAATGTTTGGAAACAATAACACCTTATTAAATTTATAATAGTATAATATTAAACAATAATATTATGATTGTTTCTAACCTTTCAAATAATATTAGTCATGTAGCACCTTTGTAAAAATTGAACAGTACGATGTAAAATAGGCTTAATGTTGAAATGTTATGAGTGAACAGAGAAAAAAAATGTGCTTAGTGTAGAATACTTCGTACACATCTGACGGGATCCTCACCACACCTTTTTAAGAAGGTGATTTACGTAATGTGTTTTCCTTCCACGCACATCTGCACAGAAAAGTCTGATCAGCTAAACAATCACCTGTCATCGAACAATCCAGTGGTTCCGTGCAATTTATGCATGAAG
This sequence comes from Copidosoma floridanum, assembly GCF_036245765.1. Lineage (NCBI taxonomy): Eukaryota > Metazoa > Arthropoda > Insecta > Hymenoptera > Encyrtidae > Copidosoma > Copidosoma floridanum. Next base: position 8,732,936 of record NW_028321911.1, read on the forward strand.
CAACTCGATGCGTGAGACACGCATGTAGCAGGCGTATATAGTGTGTAGATTACCTACTATAAAAGGCATGGTAGGGACTACGCCAAATGTGCGTAAAAGCCTTACGCATCAAAACTTTTGTAAAATGATGTGAATTATGAAAAAAAAAAGATTTATCATGAACTGATTATGAAAGGAGTCTACTAGTTAATTTGTTATGAGGAACTTTGTAAATCACTAAGTTAGTGAATGGACAGATATATTAATTCTAAATACAAATATCAGTATCGAATACAACTACAACTCTTTTATGAAGACATTTTGTCTATTTTAAGAAACTATTTTGTAGTTGATACTAATAACATTTTTTTAAAATCATTAATATCAATCTAGCCTACATTTTCAAGACAATACACAAAAACTGTATGATGTATTTTTCTGTCTGTACTATAATGTTTCAGCCCTCCAACCTTTTACGAATTTATTACTCTAATAAGTAAAAATCCTCTATCTGCTAAGATTTTAGAATTTTTTTTACAAAATTTATCTCTCGAAAACTGCTAATTATCTTCGTTAGCGTTAAAAATACGGGAAGTAATCTTTTCTCATAAAAGCATGCGTTTTATTTAACGACAGCCGATACAATCATTCTTAGCAACTAAAATAGAGTACTGCTAAGCAGACCTACCTTTCAGTTACCTACTTGGGCCAAAATAGCTAGAGTGGCCGTGCATTCAAGCTGATTTAGCCGTATTCTTGTATCAGTGCAGCAAAAATATTTAGAAAAGGCATGATTTTTGTCAATTTATTGCAATGACGGTATTTTCCGGTATTAAAAGTAAAACTAAAAAAACAAAAAGTAACATTATAAGTTCCCAAAAATTTATTTTTTTTACATTCATAAATTATTGTATAAGATTAGAATTTGCTTTCAAAAATGACAGTTAATCATTTTTTTAAGAGATGCCATTATCACATTATGATGTCACTGGCTGATGTCAACTACCAACAAAAATTTTCTAGTACATAATACATACTTTAGAAATTTTAAGCCTCTGTACATAAGCATTGAATTCCATTTAAAGCTCCGACAGAATATTTTTGCGTAATTTAATTTACTTATAACGTTTTCAAAGCTCTAAACTTGGTCATTTCTAGCTATAATATCTGGAGTCAATTATGCAAGACTCTTGGATAACTCTTAGTGAAACTAGGCACAGCTCCTGCTTAAAGTCGTAAACGTATAAGACATTTTAAGGCTGTTGTTGTGAAGTCTGAACTTGAACACGTGCCATTGCACTTTTTATTGTTTAATCAGTTTAGTGATATCATTATGTTATACAGATTTTCAGCTACTAATATACGCCACCTTGCGCCAAAATCATACACCGCATACGAATGTAGACAGTGGATGAAGATCACTCGTTAGAAAAATGCAAGTCACCATTTATTCTTAAAGGTTATAAATTTATTTTAATAAAATTAATTACATTTCATTCATCCTCTTCTATCATTGATACAATTTTTATAACTTTATTCATTTATCAAAAAACTTACGGTGCGAGTGAATGTACAGCTCCTCGGTAGCTCAAGTGGTAGAGCCACTGTCTAGTAAATAGGAGGTTGTGTGTTCAATCCACACTCGGGGACGATATTTTTCTCATTCTTATTTATTTCTTAGGAAAATTTTATTGAAAAAGAAGCTATGTTGTTAAGTATTATGAGTCTTAAGTATATTGGATATTGAAAAAAGGACATCTATAGAGGATATAGAGTGCTTGTATTGACATGACACTGAAGTTCGGAACGTTCCGGGAACAAAATTTAATAACTAAATTAATCACTTTAAAATAGAGCAAAAATGAAACAGAACAACTGAAAACAGCATAAGACACTGCCAATCATATATATAAGTCGTAAAAATAATGATATTCCATGATAATACCCCAACCAAAAAATATCATTTATGTGCCTATGCTAACTTCCAACTCATTCAAACTTCTGAATTTCAAAACTCGAAATCCAGAACAAAGGCCCCGCCAAAAATAATAAACATTATTTATAATTACATAAACAATGTATGAAAATTTTAATATCAGAAAAAAAACGAAGAGGCGGGTAGGTTTTCAGCGATTTTCCACCTCACGCACATATCGAGAACGGCCAAAGTGCGGCTTCTGGAGTTCATAACTCGAAATCCAGAACGAAAGCCCCGCCAAAAATAATACACATTATTTATAATTACATAAACAAAGTATGAAAATTTTAATATCAAAAAAAAAACGGAGGGGCGGGTAGGTTTTCAGCGATTTTCCACCTCACGCACATATCGAGAACGACCAAAGTGCGGCTTCTGGAGTTCATAACTCGAAATCCAGAACGAAAACCCCGCCAAAAATAATACACATTATTTATAATTACATGAACAATGTATGAAAATTTTAATATCAGAAAAAAAACGGAGAGGCGGGTAGGTTTTCAGCGATTTTCCACCTCACGCACATATCGAGAACGACCAAAGTGCGGCCTCTGGAGTTCATAACTCGAAATCCAGAACGAAGGCCCCGCCAAAAATGATACACATTGTTTATTATTACATAAACAATGTATAAAAATTTTAATTTCAGGAAAAAAACGAAGGGGCGAGTAGGTTTTCAGCGATTTTCCACCTCACGCGCACATCGAGAACGGCCAAAGTGCGACTTCTGGATTTTATAACTTGAAATCCAGAACGAAGGCCCTACCAAAAATGATGCACATTGTTTATTATTTTATAAAAAAACGTATAAAAATTTTAATATCAGAAAAAAAACAAAGGGGCGGGTAAGTTTTCATAGCTTTTCCACCTCACGCACATATCAAAAACGGCCAAAGTGCGGCTTCTCGAATTCATAACTTGAAATCCAGAACGAAGGCCCCGCCAAAAATGATACACATTGTTTATTATTATATAAACAATGTATAAAAATTTTAATAGCGAAAAAGAAAATGAAGGGGCGGGTAGGTTTTCAGCGATTTTCCACCTCACGCACATATCGAGAACGACCAAAGTGCGGCTTCTGGAATTCATAACTCAAAATCCAGAACGAGGGCCCCACCAAAAATAATACACATTGTTTATTATTACATAAAAAACGTATAAAAAATTTTATATTACAAAAAAAAAAAGGGGCGGAAGAGTTTTCGGCGTTTTTCCACCTCACGCGTATATCGCGAACGACCAAAGTGCGACTTCTGGATTTTATAACTCAAAATCGATAACGAAGGCCCCGCCAAAAATGATACAAATTGTTTATTATAACATAAACAACAGACAAAAATTGTTATTTCAGGAAAAAAACGAAAGGGTGGGTAGGTTTTCAGCGATTTACCACTTTACGCATATATCGCAAACAACCAAAGTGCGACTTCTGGATTTTATAACTCGAAATCCAGAGCGAAGGCCCCACCAAAAATAATTCACATTGTTTATTATTACATAAACAACGTATAAAAATTTTAATTTCAGAAAAAAAACGATGGAACAAGTAGGTTTCCAGCGATTTTTCACCTCACGCGCATATCGAGAACGGCCAAAGTGCGACTTCTGGATTATATAACTCGAAATCCAGAACAAAGGCCCTGCCAAAAATAATGCAAATTGTTTATTATTACCTAAACAACATATAAAAATTTTAATTTCAGGAAAAAAACAAAGGGGCGGGTAGGTTTTTAGCGATTTTCCGGCTCATGCGCATATCGAGAACGGCCAAAGTGCGGCTTCTGGATTTCATAACTCGAAATCCCGAACGAAGGCCCCGCCAAAAATAATGCACATTGTTTATTATTACATAAACAACGTATAAAAATTTTAATATCAGAAAAAAACGAAGGGGCAGGTAAGTTTTCATAGATTTTCCACCTCACGCACATATCGAGAACGGCCAAAGTGCGGCTTCTGGAATTCATAACTCAAAATCCAGAACGAAGACCCCACCAAAAATGATGCACATTGTTTATTATTACATAAACAACGTATAAAAATTTTAATATCAGAAAAAAACCGAAGGGGCAGGTAAGTTTTCAAAGATTTTCCACCTCACGCACATATCGAGAACGGCCAAAGTGCGGCTTCTGAAATTTATAACTCGAAATCCAGACCGAAGGCCCCGCCAAAAATGATACACATTGTTAATTATTACATAAACAACGTATAAAAATTTGAACTTTAAAAAAAATACAAAGGAGCGGGTGGGTTTTCAGTGATTTTCGACCTCACGCGCATATCGAGAACGGCCAAAGTGCGACTTCTGGATTTCATAACTCAAAATCCAGAACGAAGGCCCTGCCAAAAATGATGCACAATGTTTTTATTACATAAACAACCGATTGAAAATTCAATATCAGAAAAAAAACGAAGGGGCGGGTAAGTTTTCAGAGATTTTCCACCTCACGCACATGTGTATCATATTTGGCGGGGCCTTCGTTCGGGATTTTAAGTTATGAATTTCAGAAGCCGCACTTTGGCCGTTCTCGATATGTGCGTGAGGTGGAAAATCGCTGAAAACCTACCCGCCTCTTGGTTTTTTTTTAAATTAAAATTTATATACATTGTTTATGTAATAATAAACAATGTGCATCATTTTTGGCGGGGCCTTCATTCTGGATTTTAAGTTATCAAATCCAGAAGTCGCACTTTGGTTGTTCGCGATATATGCGTGAGGTGGAAAATCGCCGAAAACTTTCGCGCCCCTTCGTTTTTTTTCTGATATTAAAATTTTTATACGTTGTTTATGTAATTATAAATAATGCGTATCATTTTTGGCTGGGCCTCCGTTCTGGATTTCGAGTTATGAATTCCAGAAGCCGCACTTTGGTCGTTCTCGATATGTGCGTGAGGTGGAAAATCGCTGAAAACCTACCCGCCCATTTATTTTCTTTTTCGCTATTAAAATTTTTATACATTGTTTATATAAAAGTAAACAATGTGTATCATTTTTGGCGGGGCCTTTGTTCTGGATTTCAAGTTATGAATTCCAGAAGCCGCACTTTGGCCGTTTTCGATATGTGCGTGAGGTGGAAAATCTATGAAAACTAACCCGCCCCTTTAATTTTTTTTCTGATATTAAAATTTTTATACGTTTTTTATAAAATAATAAACAATGTGCATCATTTTTGGCAGGGCCTTCGTTCTGGATTTCGAGTTATGAATTCCAGAAGCTGTACTTTGGCAGTTCTTGATATGTGCGTGAGGTGGAAAATCTATGAAAACTTACCCGCCCCTTCGTTTTTTATCCGATATTAAAATTTTTATACGTTGTTTATGTTATAATAAACAACGTGCATGATTATTGGTGGGGCCTCCGTCATGGATTTCGAGTTATAAAATCCAGAAGTTGCACTTTGGCCGTTCTCAATATGCATGTGAGGTGGAAAATCGCTGAAAACCTACTCGCCCCTTCGTTTTTTTCCTGAAATTAAAATTTTCATACGTTGTTTATGTAATAATAAACAATGTGCATCATGTTTTGCAGGGCCTTTGTTCTGGATTTTGAGTTATAAAATCCAGAAGTCGCACTTTGGCCGTTCTCGATATGCACGTGAGGTAGAAAATTGCTGGAAACTTACCCGCCCCTTCGTTTTTTATCTAATATTAAAATTTTTATACGTTGTTTATGTAATAATTAACAATGTGTATCATTTTCGGCGGAGTCTTCGGTCTGAATTTCGAGTTATGAACTCCAGAAGCCGCACTTTGGTCGTTCTCGATATGTGCGTAAGGTGGAAAATAGCTGAAAACCTACCCGCCCCTTCGTTTTTTTTCTGAAATTAAAATTTTTATACGTTGTTTATGTAATAGTAAATAATGTGTATCATTTTTGGCGGGGATTTCGCTCTGGATTTTGAGTTATAAAATTCAGAAGTCGCACTTTGTTTGTTCGAGTTATTTGCGTGAGGTGGAAAATCGCCGAAAACTTTCCCGCCCCTTCATTTTTTTTTGATATTAAAATTTTTATACGTTTTTTATGTAACATGAAATAATTTGCATCATTTTTGGCGGGGCCTTCGTTCTGAATTTCGAGTTATGAAATCCAGAAGCCACACTTTGGCCGTTCTCGATATGCGCATGAGCCGGAAAATCGCTGAAAACCTACCCGCCCCTTTGTTTTTTTTTCGCTATTAAAATTTTTATACATTGTTTATATAATAATAAGCAATGTGTATCATTTTTGGCGGGGCCTTCTTTCTGGATTTTAAGTTATGAATTCCAGAAGCCGCACTTTGGCCGTTCTCGATATGTGCGTGAGGTGGGAAATCTATGAAAACTTACCCGCCTCTTCGATTTTTATCTGATATTAAAATTTTTATACGTTGTTTATGTTATAATAAACAACGTGCATTATTATTGGTGGGGCCTCCGTTATGGATTTCGAGTTATAAAATCCAGAAGTTGCACTTTGGCCGTTCTCAATATGCGTGTGAGGTGGAAAATCGCTGAAAACCTACTTGCCCCTTCGTTTTTTTCCTGAAATTAAAATTTTCATACGTTGTTTATGTAATAATAAACAATGTGCATCATTTTTTGCGGGGCCTTTGTTTTGGATTTCGAGTTATAAAATCCAGAAGTCGCACTTTGGCCGTTCTCGATATGCACGTGAGGTAGAAAATCGCTGGAAACTTACCCGCCCCTTCGTTTTTTATCTGATATTAAAATTTTTAGACGTTGTTTATGTAATAATTAACAATGTGTATCATTTTCGGCGGGGTCTTTGTTCTGAATTTCGAGTTATGAACTCCAGAAGCCGCACTTTGGTCGTTCTCGATATGTGCGTAAGGTGGAAAATCGCTGAAAACCTACCCGCCCCTTCGTTTTTTTCCTGAAATTAAAATTTTTATACGTTGTTTATGTATTAATTAACAATGTGTATCATTTAAGGCGGGGCCTTCGTTCTGGATTTCGAGTTATGATTTCCAGAAGCCGCACTTTGGCCGTTCTCGATATGTGCGTGAGGTGGAAAATCGCTGAAAACCTACCCGCCCCTTCGTTTTTTTTCTGATATTAAAACTTTCTTACATTGTTTATGTAATTATAAATAATGTGTATTATTTTTGGCGGGGCCTTTGTTCTGGATTTCGAGTTTTGAAATTCAGAAGTTTGAATGAGTTGGAAGTTAGCATAGGCACATATATGATATTTTTTGGTCCGGGTATAATCATGGAAAATGATCATTTTCACGACTTATATATATGATTGGCAGTGTATTATGCTGTTTTTAGTTGTTCTTTTTATTTTCACTCTATTTTAAAGTGATTAATTTAGTTATCAAATTTCGTTCCCGGAACGTTCCGAGCTTCAGTGTCATGTATTGACAGTGCCGCCATCTATGCATATGCACCTCTTGATACAACGATTTGGATGTATCAACATTCGCTTGTATACTATTGGTCGTACGAATTTCTAATTTGCCGACAAGCATTAGAGTCACAAAACTACTTTATTTATTTGTATTTCTACTTGCTAACTTACTGCTTATCTTATACGTGATTAAGTCAGAAAGAGGGAACACAGAGAGCTAAGTCAGCCGTTTATACTCGTAAGCATTAATCATATTTATGTATGGCTAACCTTCTTTCCTTATGCTTCTCAGCACTCGGGCTTATCCGAAAACCTGAGCGTCATTTACTTTGGGTCAGGAATAGGGATGGACAAATAAACAATAAATCTTAATACATTGTACATTGAAATATTTCAGAAGGCTTGGGCGATTTTGAATAAAATGCTGGCTGGCTCCGAAATTTAGAGATTATGTAAACAAATTATGCTAGATTTTTTCATAAAAAAAATAGGTAGGTCAACACATTTTTTTTTGAGGAAATTGCTTGTACAAATTCATTATTCTAACACGTAACCTTACGAAACCTTAAATTTAATTGAGTACCATACCGCAAAAGAAATGAGAAGCTGTGAGCTCACACATCAAATTGGTACACATAGTTAAGATTATGAAGAATCTATTATTTAAAAAAAGGATAGGATTAACACGTTAAATTTTGAGAAAATAGCGGGGAAAACGTCGGAAAAAAAATCTAGGGGTAAATGTAGGTGATACAGACTGTGATGCAATCACTGCTACTTTAAGTAAAATGGCAAATAGTAATTGTTGATAACTAAATATTATGTCTAAATAAAATATCACATGTGTTGCAATGAAATTATCGTAGTTACATATAAATGATTTCATCTTCAATTAATTATAATAATTATTTAATGTATGCAAGCTTGTTGACATTTAAGAAGTTTAGTTCATCGTATAAAATTAATGGGTTTTAAATAACTTTTAATGAATACAGCACCCGCACATCACGTTCAAAATTTGTAGGACATGAAAGTCATAGTTATTGTTTCATAGAAATTCAACAAAATATTTATTGATCACTTGAATTTTATTTTATTTAATTGACAGTTGTTTGCACCGGAAAGTAATGCTAAGTTGGCAGTTGCCGCGAGTAGGAATCGGAATCAGTGGGTTAATAAATCGTCATGTTACTTAAAACTATTTACAAATTTATTAACAGAAAATGACTAATGCTCGCTGTTCTCAACAGCGGCAGTGAGCTGACTGACTGTTGCGCAGAACAGTTGAATTTAATTGTCTCAAGCATTTTGGGTCTGTACATTGAAATAATAAAGTGAAAATAGCTAGCGGTTAAGAAAAGATAAACATAAGCTTGATACAGACGAAAGTCTGTTTTGATTTTGCACGTTAAGAGACAGTAGAGATAAGAAAGTGTTACTATTGTAAGAGAGAGAATGTTGATGTAAATAAAGCGCAATGAATATAACGTTTTAACTGAACATACCACCCACCTATTACGTGAGTGAATGAAACGGAACATAAATAAATAATTAGTGTAAACAAAAGAAAAGAAAAAAGATCTTTATTTAAGTCATTTTTAATTGGCTTCGAACAGCAACTCGATCTCCACAAGGTTCTCACGAAAGTCGTCGGCCAATTCTAAGCCCTGCAGATAGTTCCAATTGCTGGAAAGCTTGAGTGTGCCAGGTCTGTATTTGCTTATCAGCGAAAGGACCAAGGCATCGAGCGTTAGCTTCGTGTCACTGCCATTGGTCGAAGTAACAGGGAGGCTAGCTTGCCCGTGAGCTTGCGGACCTTTGGTGCCACCAACGCCGATGATCTCACGAGTTGTAGCTTTTCTCGAAAGTTCGACCTTTTTTAGCAAGCTTTTCACGACAAACGACTGCTGTAAGCCACTGTCCAGCATAGCGCGTGCCACGTACGTGCGATCGTCAGGACCTTGCATTTTGACTAAGACAGTAGGGAGCAACGTAGAGTTGACTGACGAGTAAGCCAGTTGCAATCGATGCGGCATTCTCTGGCGAGCGCCGTCGGTTAAGCAGATGCTAAAAAGTACACAGATGTTGCAGTCTCACGCAGCATGGAATAGTGGTTTCCGTTGCAAGTCTGACAACGCTTGCTTGACTAGCAGCTTACAAGCTTGTGCATACCCAAACAGTTTATGCACAGGCCTTTAGCTTCAATGACTAGCTTTCTTTCTTGCAGACTTTAGGCGTTGAATGCCACGCAGCGCATGATAAAACTGCTCACCTTTGCACAGGCGACATTTCTTGCTTACGCTGTTGTGCACGAAGGCAGAGCTGCTTCCGGTTTCCTTGCGAGTCGACATCTCTGCAGTGGCATCGACAATCTCAAGCGTTGAAATGCGTTGCTCGACGAAGAGCTTCATTGCAGCAAAGGTAGGAAGTTCAGTGGTAGAGCTCTGCAAGAACTCTCATTCTCGTAGAGCCCGTGCGTCAAGCTTCCGGATGATGAGCACCACCACCAGGCGTTCCCAATAAGCCTTAGGACGGTCTAGCTGTTTTAGTGTAGCTAAGGCATTCACAGTACGACTGAGCAATATCTTCAGCTCTTTTGCGGAATCTTTAGGTGCTGCAACTTCTCGACGATGCTTAGCCGAGAATCAACCACAACGATAGCTCCGAACAGATCCATCCGTTCACACGCACGAGCTGTTAATAAAAAAAAAAAAAATGGCACAACTGACCACATCCTAGGAGCGGTTGTGATAATAGCTGGAAACGGCTGTGACAGGTTAAAAAAAAAAAAAAAAAATTAAAACCGTTTATAATCACTTTTTGTTACATTTTATGTTTAACATAATATAACACACCTTCTTTTTGAAAAATTCAATATTAATTTAATTAAAGGCATCAAATTTGGAACATTCTATTGCTTATATCTACTTTTGAACAATATAATTTTTTTTTATAGATATTATATACCGAAAGTATATTTCCACGCCATGTAGTATGTATTATGACAACCGCTGTTCCTGCTCCTTGGAAAAGACTCTGTTGTGAGCAACGTAATCTATACGCTGCCTCCATCATTGCCGTTCGCATTGGCTGCATTACGTTCACGGAAGTATTGCAATAATGTCATGTGATTAACTTAGTGCATTTCTGCAGCTTTTCATATAGAAATCCCCTCATTTGTATCATTGTATGCCGTTCAATATCATACGCACTTCTTTCCGTCCTCTTGGAGCGGGGCATCTGAAAGGAAAAAACTAATTTTATTTACGTCACAACCGTACCCACGGCACTCATTCGAAAAAAAATTACCATGTAAACACAACATAACTTACGTGTAAATGAAAAGTAACCACTACTTTTTATGCACTGATGTGTATCTTATAACGAGGAAAAATACTCATCGCTCGATCTAAACATATACAGCGATAATCGCAAAAAGAAATTTAATGAAAATACTTACATTTCACTACTCCAAAGTGAGGCCGAGCACTCCACTCCTCCCTCCCCCCTATAGTTTTTGGCGGTTCTCTCTTATAGTTTCGACAATATGACTGCTGTCATAACCATCCTTTGGCACAACCGTATTAAGTCTTCTCCTACGTTTGTTGGGCCACATTGGTAAATCAGTATATTGTTTAAGACTTAAATGTTACAAGAAACTTACTGTTTAACTACAAAAAAATTTTTTTGTGTATTACTCTTTTGTGATGACAATGTTGTGTAATTTATTATTAAATCCGATGAGATTATTGTTTCTTAATAGTTTTAAGTGGCTTTCTCACAATACCATATTTCCAAAAATCGCGTTAACTGCTGAAGAACTTTAGTCGAATACTACTCAAGGAGCTCCATGCAATCTAATGTGGTATTATTTGAGGTTACCTCGTTAGTAATCACAGAAAGAGTAAGATTTTATACATGGACAAAGACGTGCTGCAAAATTTATCGGAAGTTTTTTTATGAACCACAGGCAAACATCAAACAATAGACTAAAAATAACTGGCAATTCATAATTAACATCATTTGTACATACTAAACTGGGGAGCAACAGTAAATGCTGGCACAAGTTGATACGATGTTAAAAATTAGAATAACGTAAAGTTAATACGTATAGACAAATAATAATACATACTTGAACATCATCAAATTTTCATTTGGTTTTTATAGATGCATAACTCACCGAGCTACCCTTTTTTCTATTACATTCCCAAATTTTTTCATATACCATCGGCAATAGCCTAAATTTTTCAACTCGTTTAACATGTAAGAGGAAACGGGAAAACCGAGCTGATCATTAACAATAGCTCTTTCCCCTTTCCTTGACTCATATGTGTCGGGAAAGAGTCCGTGCAGCTGCTCCAATATAAGTAACGGAATTTCAAATCCCGACAGCACCACGCGCCGACTTCCTCTCTAATGACTAGAAGCTAATAAAATGTTAACTAATATTCTACCGAAATTCCGAATTATCTTTGCAATATTGTAACCAGTCAAAACTACCCGAAAGCTTAATTATATTAACTCGCGAAAGGCAAGGTACTTCTATAATTACCACTACTCTTGCTTTTATAATTACAACTACTCTTACTATAATTACTATTATTATTATCAATGTTGTTATTATTATCATACTATTACACTAATGTTATCATCATAAGTTGTTATAACAACGACCAATGTTACTTCTATTTAAGTATTAGTTGATGTACCCTAGCACACCGATCGTTTATTCACCCAAGCATTAATTGAAATATGAAGCGATTCTTTCCGTTCTTTCTGCAAAAAGTTTAGTTGAATAAACGAACAGTGTCCAGCATTAGTAAATGTTAACGATATTCTATCTTAACATTAATATTAAGTCAAATCAAAGTTTTGTAAAATTTGGATGTAAAAGAGAAAGGAAGGGCACTAGTGAGTGAATCACCTTCCCTTCTCTTGACGCACGGAGGAGAATGAGCCGGATGTGGGATATGCCAATTTTTGAGTAGCTGAACTAGAGCATCTCTAGCCAATTAGATCTTTGGCTACTGTCCTTTCCCTTTAAGATTTTTCCGGCAAATTTTCCTGCGTTATCTCAAACCAGAGCGTCACAGAGGTCCGCCACTCCTTATAAAAAGGCCCGGAGGCCCCGAGAAAAAACACTTGACAATAGCCCTTCAAGGTAGACTAAGTAGTAAGAGTCCGCCTCTGCTATAATACAGTCTACTGCGAAGCGGGACAGTACAGTTCAAATTTTATCCTCGAACGGTCGACTGGGTCGTTAGAGTCCACCTCTGCTACCACGGTTTAACCTTCTACATCAAACACCTCGCACTGGTTCCTCGTGTGTAAAATTCTGTTAAAAGTAAAAGTAAAGTGTTTATAAATAAAAAGTGAGTGACACAAAAGTAACCAAGTGTTTAACTTTGTCTTTTCTTTTCTCTTCTTTTCGTCGCAAACATGCTCCTAGAGTTAACATTATTTACTAAGTACGGTATTTGCTAAGCTCTAGGCAAAGGAAATAAATAGTATAGTCAAGTTGTTTTACGTAAACTCTAGGACAATCACATTTACTCGGGATGGTATTGGTGGCTTTTAGATTGGTCGCGAATTTAAACCATTTTGCTTTTTGCGTAACCTCTAGAACGTAACTACATTTACTCGTTACGGTATGGGTAATCTCTAGATCGCAGACGGGATACTATTTTGATACATCGTGCCAGGTACTCTTGACAAATCAGAAGCGCACCGCGAACGAGTGACTCGCACAACTGCTCGATTACCGCTTCAATTCGATCAGAACAGTCGGGCTCCCTCCCTTCTGAACGCCTGGTCAAGGAATTTAGGTACCTTTTAACCCCGCGTCCCCCTTACGCACCCAGTGCGAATCCCGAGTTATAAAGCGCAAGCTTAGACTCGAATAATACGTCGCGTAACGATGTAACAATACATTCAAAGCAATATGCAAAAAAACTCTATGTATTGTGATTTTTATAAAAGGGTAATCGGGTACAAAAAAAAACTGTCGTATATTTATTCTGGTCTAATTAATGGAATGCAATTCCAGTCCAAGCTATTCACAGATAAATAAAATCTTAAACCATAAATTTCTAATTAAAATTCATAGCCTACAAAAATCTGTATCCAACGACATATTTGAGAAGTTGTATATTTTTATTCATCAAGAAAAAGCATTTACTAAAGTGTAAATGTTGCCCTTTGGTGATGAAAATAGACTTAAAATAAGTAAATAAACATACTTTTATTATTATTTCTAATGTAAAAATTGCAACATTATTGTAACATAAAAAAGTCATTATACGCGCCATGAAAAAAAACACAAGAATAGTAAAATTATTGGCTGTAAAATTTGTCAAAAAAAAAATTTACAAGAGGAAGATATTTACGACACCAAATAAAGGTAAGTTTTTCAGATGATAATAATATTTTATAAAAAAATTTTTCAAAAGAAGATTTCCTGACACAACATCTTAAACATTTTTCTAAAAATGTAAGTAAAAAAAATGTTAAAATTAATATTAGAAAGTTATTATTTATTGACGTAATATTGACATTCCTCTTTTCCTAATTTTAAAATAGAGATAAGAAAGGTTGATAAAAGAAAATTGCAGTATATCTGTATAAATATATAACCAGTAAAAAAAGTGTTACTATTTTATTAGGAGTTGACAAAAAAAAAAAATTATTAACAGTTACGCTGCAGACTGAATGTTAGTTCACAGCTTGATCAGTGGTGGCGATGAGCTCCACTGAGTTTCACTACCATACTGCCTAAAGGTTGCGTTTGGTATCAAATTTTTTACCATTGCGATCAGCGCTGGAGTTTAGTAGTTGAGCATCGCAAGGAGCACTGTGAATATATTAGCGTATCCTGCCTCAAGTCCATTAACTGACGTGTCCCGGAGTACTAAAGCTTAGCTCTTGAGCATAACAGAGGTCGCTGCGGGTAGGTATGCGTACGTTGACTCAAGGATATAGTTATGTAGAGGTATATATTAATTGGCACCGATAAAGTTATTAATATACATAGCAGAGCTATATTGGCGGTGAACAAGAGCACATGTACATATCTGGGCCTATATATATTGAACACTATCATAGAAAAAGTATACAAACTATATGTAAGTAGGAAACGGTATAATAGTGATTACAATTCAGAGAGCGGCCCAAATACGTTTGTGTGCTCTTGTTCACCGCCAACATAGCTCTGCTGTATTCATCGTTTAGCTTCATCTTTGTCAGTCGTACATGCACACGCACATACGTTTTTTTGGATTGGGTTGTGTTTTTGTTTAGCCCCCCCCCCCAACCACCCACCTCCGTAGCCACCACTCATTGTTATATAACCCTATAATCAAAGAACCCGATAAGCACCCCTCCCTATTTTAAAGAACTACCTCCCGCCTTCCTTCAGCTGTATCTCTAAACGAGGTGTATATAGTACGTATAGTATATGGTTAAGCATGTCAATTTTAGTTTAACTAATTTTCTGGCCCTCTCCTTTCAGCTTTTCCTACACTTTTCAAAAAAAACCTCAGCCTCTTTACAATTTCTAAACACATTGTCTGAGAAACGCTTCACTATTTGTTCTAGCCCTCTTGAGACATTTTTCACCACTTTATTGGAAATTATTTTATCTTTATAATTTGTCAAGACATTTCCACACCATCCTTTTAGTAGTGTTATGGCACGCTTGTTTGTTTTATCTTAAATTCTCAATACGTTTATTAATTGCATTTTTTCATATCAACATAACAATTGTTCTAATTTTTAATGAAGTTTATGGGGAGTTAAGCCTTTATTAATTTTGTTTGGAAATTCAATTGAAAATTTATATAAATATCACTATCACATGTATCATCCCCTTTGTAACTGAAATGATCTATGTTGTAACATGTTCTCATTTCACTTTTAATTAGAATTTTATATTTTATTATTTAAGCAGTAAATATATTAGTTATGAGAAGTAAGTATAACGTCATGTATTAAAAAGTCAATATTTTGCAAAAAATGTCGCAACAAATATTAGTTGTTTTCTATTTATTTAGCACTTTGAATGTTTTAATTTTTTTTCTTTAATATCTAATAATAACTTTTGAGATGTTTTGTCGTTCAAAGGCTTTTTTGGTAATTTTTTGGAGTTTTCTACAAATTAGAACATAAATTTAGCTAGAATAAAGCATTTTTTTTTTGTTTAGAATCTTCAATAAAACTTATTTTAATTTTTTCTATAAACTTTTGCCCTAAATATCTTCAGACAACAAGAACCACGCAAAAAGTTTTTCAATTGTCATGGCAGCATAAAGTTACACGCTTCTTCAAAAATATTATGAATTTGCAAGTTGTTCTACTAGTTCTACTTAACCTAAAGCAATAACAGCATCTTCAAATAAACTACGAAGTATTTCGTAAACTGTTCTCAACATTTTAAAAGATTTTGCTCCATTAAAGCGATTTAAAATTATTAACTACTACTTTAAGTATAAAAACGCATGGCTCATAATTTAGGACTAAGAATGGAGTAGATATGTCAAAGCACACAATTTTTAAATAAAGATAGAGTATTATATTTTGGGTGAAACCTTCTGTTCTTACCTCAAAGATTATGTGAAGGATTATGCAATGACATTTTCGCAACACATGGCGGTCACAGAGACCATCTAAAATTTGTCACCGATAAGTAGGGATCCCAAGCACATATCTTGTGACACAAAGGTAAACATAGGGCTTATGAATAAAAAAACGGGTCTTCTCTGGCAAACGAGTCAGTGAGCAAAATGTAAGAAGAATTCAAGGAGTACGTAGAGCTCGAATAGACAACACAAACATGTCATGGGGACAATGGAGCATGCCAGAGAAACTAGTGTGGCCGAATTCTGTTACATCCTGTTTCGATTATAAAAAGTCAAGAGACTCCAGGATAAAAGACTTACATAATCAACAGCTATGGGATAGAATAAAAGATATGAGCGAGGAACTTAAAAAAAAGAAGAAGACATGTTTATGGTAACGGTGCCACCACCAACTAGTAACTACACAAATCGGGCTGATTCCGGTGCGAATAGGGATGGACTACAGGGTGATATAACATCTACCATGGCCAAATATACACAAGATACACACGCTACACACAACCATAACTACATACGCTATTTAAGAGACTGGTGTAAATGGCTGCACAAACAACAAGACCGAAAAACTAATTATTTCTTTTAGGCAACCTCGCAAATAGACTAGAAGAAGAAGCAGCGAAATATTTCGCTTCAAGATAAACTCAAGTTAGAACAGTTCAAAAGTTCATTAGAGAGCACTTAAATAGATACTGCAGCAATAACAATGCAGACTCGCTCATGGCAAAATTAAAACAAATAACACAAGACAGCGAAGCAATAGACAACTACGGCAAACGAGGAAAGCACTTGTACAATAGATTAATGATGTTGTACAATTC
Organism: Copidosoma floridanum; assembly: GCF_036245765.1. Lineage (NCBI taxonomy): Eukaryota > Metazoa > Arthropoda > Insecta > Hymenoptera > Encyrtidae > Copidosoma > Copidosoma floridanum. Next base: position 8,749,702 of record NW_028321911.1, read on the forward strand.
GAACCCATACTTTCCACCAATTCAAAAACAGACGCTGAAAGCAAACTTGGATTTAGAGGCAGTGAAACAATTTATACATAGATTACTTGCAACTTTTAGTTGAAGATTTGCAAATTCTAACCCAGGGACACTAGGAAAAGCATTTATGAAGTCATTACAAATCAAGAGCGACCTTAGTTTACAGCACGCAATACCAGTAAGTGCACTGCCCGCATACAAAAAGGCAACAACCAAATGGAGGCTACTAGTAAACCTGGGGAGAAAAGGAATAAAAACAACAGAAATTACAAGTGGAGCACATAGAGCAGCAGCAGCAAATGAAAAACGCTGTGTATACTGCCACAGCCGAACTAGGCATTCAGTGGAGGAATGCCGATAACTATTAGCAGTGATAAACGACAGGAAGGCTTCAAGATATAACGGAAGAAAACTAAAAAATAATTGCAATTATTTTCAGTAACCGGGACACTATACAAGAGACTGCTGCACACGCAAGCAAGACAGGGAGAAAGAGGAGAAACGGCAAAACGAAAGGCATAACTAATAGATTAATAATACGCATACCAACAGAAATGCTGGTAATTATGGGGGGCGGGAACGATGAATTCCATGACAATAATTATAATAATCACTATGGAAACTATGACAATGACCCAATAGAGCCTTATAATAGAAATAATGATTACAATAATAGGAATAATGATTACAATGACAGAAATAATAATTACAATTATACAAATAATGATTACAATGATAGGTTTAACAATAACAACCCCAGTGGTAATAATTATTACGGCAACCGCGGCAACGATGACTCGTATAATAATTACAGCAGGGATACATTTAACGTTTATGGAATCGGTTAAAAGAGTCAAGATAGCAGGGACGGCTATAACAGGAATTTAGTTTAGAAGCTTTGAAAGAGTGACAAAGAAATAGAGAAGTTTCCCAAAAAAAGTATAAAATTCGCGAGAACAAGGCATATGCCACTATCGGTCTAGTTACGGGGACCACAGTTAAAAATTGGAAACGCGACTTTTTATGCGAATACAGGCAAGGAGATAACGATTATAAAAGAAAACTTTTTTAGGACAAACATGCCTATAGACAGTTGGTATCAAGTAGTTATTATTGGCATGACTCACAAAGCTCAAACAACATTCAGCACAGTACAGGCTTAATTGCATAGATTGAAGGGCACATTACATGTCGACCCCCATGACTTCCCCATTGACACGGAAGGCATCGAGGGTAGGATACTTTGAAGCAATACCAGGGCCAGATAAGCGCCGCCAAGAATATGATTAGATTAGATGACGTAGAGATACCACTGTTGAAGCTGAAGTGTTTTAAAATACCTGAAAAATTCTGACAAATAATTTTGTGCGAATAATAAACAGCAGAAATCAATCAAAAAATGGCTGGATACCCCTTTGAAAAAAAAAAGAAGAAATGTTGTTCGGAAATTTTACAGCCAGAAATATTAACGGAAAAATAGTCGCAGAATGTATTAATATAAGTGACAAGATAAAATACGTGCCAGTTCCAGAAGTAGAGCTGCTAGATTACTAGAAAATTTACCAGGAGCACTCAGAAGACGTTGAAGAGGACAATGTCAAAAGCTTGAGGGAAGGAGTGATAAGCTTTTTAATGAAGGAAAAAATCATGATAAAGAAAAACTGGAACATTTTTTGCGAACAACACAGCGGAGCTAAAAAAACCAAATCGCGTGGTCAAGATAGTGCGACTTGTAGACAATCAAGATTGTGCAACAGCCGGTTATAAACTTGAAGAAATAGAATATGTAAGAAGACTAATCGAGTTAAACCCGTACGTATTTGGCCTTGACAGAGAACCTCTCAATGCAACACACCTGATAAAGCACCAAATTATAACGACGTTGGATAAACCTATCATGGCGAAAATATTCCGGAATCCTCCAGCAATAAGAGATGAAATAAAAATTGAAATAAAGAAAATGCTCGAACAAGGGATAATTGAACCCTCCACCTCTACGCGTAGCTGAAATACTTAGATAGAAGCAAAACAACCGGGGCCAAACAACGAAAAAAGGATGAGAGTAGTCACTGATTTTCAACTTCTAAACGAAGTTACAGTGAGTTGATGTTACCCACTACCGTTTCAAAGCGACATCTTAGACAATCTAGCATCAGCACGTTACATTACGGTAGTGGACCTTAAATCAGGAATTTTCCAGGTATAAATACATGGAGATGACGCGCATAAGATGGCAATCTCGGGCCCAGACGGGCACTACCAACACAAAATAATGCCAATGAGGTGCAAGGACTTGCCAAAGCCATTTCTAAAGGCTATCGCACTGGTACTCACAGAATTACAAGACTAGAAAATAGAAGTGAATCTTGATGACACAATGATCTTTGCTCCCGACCTTAAAAAATATGAAAGACAATTTGCGAAACTGTTAAAACAGCTGGCAGCTGCAAATCTCACGATTAAACCTTAAATGTGTCAATTCTTGAAAAAAGAAGCGAAAGTGGTCGGTCACATTGTAGGCAATGGACAGATAATGACTGAACCAAAGAAACTAAGTGACCAGAAATTAGCTTCGATCGACAAACGTAATGAAAATAAAACGGTTTCTAGGATTCGTAGGCTACTACAAGTGATTTGTCAAAAAACATGCACAAATTGCCTAACCTCTTTTAAGACTCTGTCGCGAAAGTGACCACTGCATTTAAATGGAGTGGTCAAGAAGAACAGGCGTTTAAAATCCTTCTTAATACACTTTGCAGTGGACCTGTACTCATCGCCCCAGATTTATAACAACCCTTTATCGTCACGACGGATGCATCAGATTACGCGATTAAAGTGATTCTTTGTCAGGGATGGATCGAAAAAGATAGACCGTGTGAGTACGCGTCTCGCTGCCTTACAGGGAGCGAACTTTACTACCCGATATACGACAAGGAAATGTTCGCAATTGTATTTGCAAAAGAGAAATTTAGATCAAATTTATACGGACGCAAGTTCACGGTAGTTACAGATCACAGCCGCTTAAGCACTTTCATTTATCAAAAAAATCAGGCATTCGTTTAAATAGATTTAAAGCAGAAGTGAGAGAGTATGAGAACAAACTCATTTACCGCCTGGGTGTCAACAACAGACCGACCGACGCACTATCACCAAACACAATACTACAAGAGGGGGAAGTGAATCCCGAACAGCCACGCCAAGAGCTACATTAGCTAGCGGATGAACAAGATAATAAAGAACTGGCCAATAGCAACATACCACCGGCATACATATTCAAAATACGGGCATATCTTAAGAAAAGAATTCAAGGTAACCCAAACAAAATGAAAATTTGTTATACCGAAATAGAAAACTCAAATGTCATAGTACAGAAAAAAAAACAATATTGTGGTGAGAATATTGAAAGAGGTTTAGATATGAGTACAGAAGGTAAAAAAGTGCGGACTCTGAATCAGAGGAGCCTTATGAAAAGAATTCGACTCCGCAACAAGCACTGAAGGTTCAAAACGAGTTAAAAACACGAGATGTTGAAGAGAAAGGAAGACTCATTCAACAGGGGCCAGCAGACGGAAAATAAGGCTACATTCAAAAGAACAAGGATTTCATAAGGGTATAACAGCTATGAGCGCGCCAGCAAAATTAGAACAAAAAGAAAAATTACGAAAAGCACGTAAATGACAACTTGACACTTTCCATAGACAGGAACCATGTTTTTCAGCTACGCAACTGATGACGAACTAGTTGTAAGAAATAATAATAGCAAAATATGATACACCAGTTCCTAGCGTTGTAAATGAAAACCAAGAGTTAATTGAAGAAGGCAGAGAACTGATACAGAAGAAAAAGAAAGAAGCATAAAACAAGCGAAGGAATGTTAAACAGGTAAATGAGGAGAGCCGAATATGAGCAATTCTATTGAGTTCAGGACACTGGACGCTCGCTATGCGTTTGTTCTTTGGAGGACGCTCTGTTCAACTCGCTCACAGAGGAAGATAAGGTACTAAAAAAAATTTTAATATATGTAAATCAACAGATTTTGATCTGCTTTTTTTAATGGTGCAATCAGTTTGGGATTAAAAATTTATTAATTAAGGCAGAAAAAAATCCATTGTGTACTGATTCTTCTAAATTACAAGAAATACTAAAAGAAAAGCTATGTCTTCTGATTCTCGATCAAAGCTAAAAAAAAGTGCCCGAAAATCAGGAAAAAAAAAATTGTTTTAAGTAGTGTTTCATCTATAAGTTTGTTTGTGAATACAGCTTTCAGGAACAAGAAATGGATATTTTTACAATATTATTGTGTTATAAACTTTTTTGATAGATACTCTAGTAAAAAAATATCAAATTTAAGGTGGCTCCAGTGGCCTCAATGTTAAAATTATAAATAACCCAACCGAGGTTAATAAAATTAAATTATATTCTTTGAATTCCCATCTTTCTATTCGTATAAAAAAAAATTAAGGTTGACGATGAAAATTGTAAGAAATCATGCTTACAAAATCGTAGTTTTAAGACGGGTTAGATAGGAAATGCAAGCTTACGCGATATACAACCTACTGCTGCACTTATATAAATAACCCGTAAGGTGTAAAAAACATACTATCTTGTATATAGTATTACGCAGTTTTCGATGACATGAGAAAAGTGTCTTGTTATCGAACGAAATCTTTAAATAATCGGAGACTAAGTATACAGTTGCGAGTGCAAGTCAGCTCTCAGCTGTCTGCATTCTGCAGAGTACATATATATATAGGTATAACTACTCTTGAACTTAGGAGCGTACCGTAACAGTTTATCAATTAGGGCACCAGAAAACTTTTTTGTTTTTTTATATTAACTCACTAAAGTAACAGATAAAATGTAGAATATGGCTTACAACAGTCTCTACGATAATTTTATACCATATTTTAAAGAAAATAATGATTAATTTTTAGTCCCCCCATTTTGATACGGCACTAGGCTCTGGAGCCACCTTAACGTAGTATCCACGTGCAGTGCAGCTGATGCACGGCACTGGGCGCAAAGTGCCGTTCAACCACAAGCGCAACAGTCATTCATTGTTCACCACTCGTTTGCCTTATGCCCCCCTAACTTGAAAATCTAAGGGATTATAGTTCAAGACTTGCTTTTTTGAATAGTGTCAGAAAAAAAATTTTAAGAAAAAGCAGTTTTCCGCATTAACTCTTTGAACTTCAATCGTAAATTTCTCTAAGAAAAAATTTTTTAATTCCAAAACTGACTGCACCATTAAAAAGAGCAGATCAAAATCTATCGAATCACATACATTGATATTTTTTTCAGTACCTTATCTTCCTCTGTGAGCAAATTAAACAGAGCGTCCTCCACCGAGAATATGCATTGCACGCACCTAGAGTCCGGAACTTAATGGAATTGCTCATATTCGGCTCTCCTCATTTGTCTGTTGAACGATCCTTCGCTTGTTCTATGCTTCCTTATTATTCTTGTATATGAGTTTCCTGTTCCTCTGTAATTAACTCTCAATTTTTCATTGTAAGGCTAGAAAGCAAGATGTAGAAGGCAGACCGGGAATGAGAATAGATATGTGGGAATCTAGTGAGATAATGACAACAGACGAAGCAGCACTACATACAAGAGAAGTAGTAAGCGAAAATACTCATAACAGGGGAATATGCTTAGTCAGAGAAAAATGAAAACGCGGTACGAAACGAACGCAATATACAGTTTAAAAAAGTTGCACTCCTAGATAAGTGGTGTGGATATTTAAAAGATAAAATGTGAAGGGAAGCTAGTGAATGCGCACAAACTAGTAGTACCCTGATAATAATATCGGAAATACCATCCGATCCACTCGAAAATTGTTTGTTTTAGAGCCTTATATGGATATACGAAGATATCCTAACGTAAGAGTTCAGGAAAATTCTGTACAACTCTTATTTATTACAGAAATAGAGAAAGCCGAAAGAAACAAAATAAATTTTGCAGTCATAAACAATGTATGGGAACAGCGATTGTACTCATCTGTTTTCTCAAGGATTTAGGAAAAATAATAGTGTAAATTTTGAATCAACCAACAGAAATTACATTTACACTTATTATATTAAAACGATAGAAGGTAACCTTGACTTTTATCATCCAGATGGTGAAGGTAAAAATTTACATTATACTCCTCTCATACAAGCCTTCAGCGCAATAAATATGGAAGATGAGTCAGGGGTAGAGACACTATGGAGTGACCATAGCAGTAGTGAGAGAAATGAGGAGCATGAGCGTAGGTCTAAGCTAGATAAAAGAATAGACAGAGGCAATTAGGGAAAGAATGACAAAAATCATTCAGGAAAGGAGCAAGACTCTTCCGAAAGAGCAGCAGCTATAAGTAAACATACGGAAAAACGGAAAGATAATGGACAGCAAATAAGTACTGATGACGCCAGCAATGAAAATGCAGTTGACGAAGAAGTCTACTTCTGCGAAGAAGTCTACTTCTGCTCTAGCAAGATAACAAATTGAATAACGTGCTATGCGAAACAGAGGGTGAGAATGAAGCCAACAAATCATGCACTCACCATGGATAGAAAAATATAGAGTGTGCAGAACACGCCTACCAAAGAAAAGGCCACCATGGGAACCAAAAGAAAGGGGGGGGAGACCTACCCCTATTACAAAAACTGAACAGGAATGAGGGCCACTTATTTAGGTATTTAGACAACTGAGCGTTAATGACAATAACAAAAACAGCACTCAACACAGAGATCACAGATGCACTGCATGAATCCATTAATCCGATACGCATGAGCAACAAAGAAAGAAGCGTAGGAGAAAGTAAAATAATACTTGCAAGGAGAATAAAAATTATGCACATGTGTGTAAAGCAGTACTTCGAAGAAACCGCGCTGAAATTGAACATTAAAAAGTGTATTAAGGCTCTGAAAGAAGTAATAGTAGCAAATGAAATAAAAACGATTGGTATCTTTAGGGACCTAGAGATCTTCAATCTGACTTAGTGGGGATACTTTGTCGATACGTTTAAGAAAATATTTAAAGATTTCAGACAAGCAAGAGTACTCTACACAAACACTCTGAAAATCCCACCAACATATCAAAGATTTAAAATTATTAGAGAATACCACGAAGCGACAATAGGTGGAGATAGGGAAATTAATAAGAAATATAACAGGATTACCAAAGACTACTATTAGAGAAACATGCGCTCAGATGTGAGACAAGTCATCCTGGGATGAACATCATTCTAAACAAAAAAATTTGTTCAAATTAAAACGAAACAAGCCATGCTAATCACCTACGCACACAGTAGACCATTCGAAAAGATTTTTATGGACTTCTACGAGCCCACCAGTAAACCCTTAGCAAACCAGTACACACATATACTATTGCAAAACTGTCTAACGAAATTTATGGCCCACGCAACTTTTGAAAGAGCAACCGCTGGAGCATCAGTAAGAACGATGATAGATACATTTATAGCGTACTACGGGCTTCTGGAACATTTATTATCGGACCAAGGCACTCATTTTATGAACAAAAGCATAGACGAGCTCGCAAGGTTGTTTAAAATTGACAAAATGGGCAGCACAGCATTCCACCCACAAACAAATGGCGCCATTGAACGTATGCATTATACTCTCACGGAGTACATCAAGGCCTACGTAGAACAAAATGATCGCTGGGACAAACATTTACCGATGTGTATGCACTTATCAACAAAACGGACCGTAAAAGTACGGGATACTCACCACACGAACTCGTTTTTGGGCAAAGAGCAAAAACACCATCCAGTATAAAACTGCCACCTAAGAGCCAAACTTCGAATGAATATCTTAAGGAGCTAGTTAAGACTCTGACGGAAACAAGAACGACATCGCAGCATTGAACCAAGTTTAGACGAAGTACCGATTCAAGTATTACTATGACCACAAACTGAATACAAGATATTTCTTGGAGGGAGAAATGGTTTATGTGCCGAAAAAGCCATCGAAGAATAAATATGATTTACAATATGAAGGCATGCAAGAAATAACGGGTATAAATTATATCGACAAAAATGTAAAACTACAGAGAGACAGCAAAATAAAAGTATCGCACGTAAATGAAATTAAAAAAGCATGTATGGTAAAGGCACTGCCAGAGAATGCGGACAGAGTGAGGGACACGAAGGTACAAACTCGAACATTTAACTTCGCTTGAAATTTTTGTGGTAAAATATAACAGAAGAGAGAGATCAATTAAGTTTATGATAAATTATTTTGCGGCCCCAGACGCGCCACGAACTTGATATACACATATATTAGAGTTAGATTCACAAGCTCACAGAAAAAAACAACTATGATGGGGAGGTACGCATAAACAAAGTATCAATAACATTAATCAATGGTAGAATTTGCCTAACATAAAAAGAAAAGGAACAAAGCGAATGAGAGGCGCGTGTGGCACTCTCTAATAAGGGGACATACTTCATATTATAGATGGTAAATACAAAAAATATATACATGTATGGGCTGAGTTCTACGTGTAAATTTTAATAAATTCATGCAAGGGGTACACAAAAAAATGTTTATCACAAATAAGCAAACGAAAAGCACATTAACAAACAACTATTTTTGTTTGTAACTAATTGACATCATTATTGCTAAAGAAAAAATCATTTTAGCAATTATTGTTAGGTAGAGAGGAGCATGAAGAAATGAAAGTAAAATAAATTAAGTGATTGCAGGAAAAATAAATAAATTTTTCAATAGGCCCACGAGCCCATGTCAACTACAAGAGGTTGAAAATCCTTTTCTTACCCTCTTCCATCGCCCTACATTACAAACAATCCTATTCCTGCTGTCATGATCCCTTGACAACCAGAACGTCTGGAATGACATACTAATTCATAATGAGGCATCGAGTCAACTACCACGTCTATAGCAACGAATAAACCGTTCGTCGGACCGTTCACATCAAAGAAAAAAAAAACTACATAGAGGAGTACTTAATCGTTAATGTAAGGGAAACTTAGAGTAACGCACCCAGATCTCCGGTCGACTATCGAGAGGAATAATCGACCCCACCCAGTATGCGGCAGTGTTTCTTCAGGACTTGGCCATCTAAGAACAACATTACTAGACCACCATCGTTTTAATAGGAGGGGGGGTGGTACTGGATGATACTGGAGAAAAGGCATACGGATCTACAACAACCCGCATGCTTAACTGAAAGAAATAAAGGGCGCTTGCAATCACAGAAGCTGTTACTTACATAACGACATTGCAGAACAGTGCACGCGAGCTGCTCCTGCAAAATTACGTCTATAAGGACCACACACACAGATTTTCCTGGCGCAAGGAGTCATGCTGTGATACGAGTAGTGTTGAAGCTCAGCTTTGAGAATTCAGTCAGTTGCATGAACACCTGAGAAAGTGCACTTTCTCCAGACGTCATGGAGAAAAAATAGAAGCTTTAATGTTGTAAGCGACAAACAGCGAAAAAATAGTGAATGAAATCAGAAAATGCGTCTACGGCGTCAAGAGCGGAAATCAACAAAAAATACTCTTATGATGACTTCTCTAAATCTGATCTCATAAGAAAAAAGAGAGCGGAATCATGAAAAAAACATAGTATTAGAAAATGTAAGGATGAAAAATACTAGAAAAATGCACGATACAGGTCAAAACTTAAATGCGGAATATTCCGCCGTGAAATAATTTTCTTTTATTCATACTTTCAAGCCTGTCTCTACCAAAACACCAGTGAAATGTTAGACGACCGATCGACATACTATTTGACTCTACAGTGTTTTTTTGAATGTGTTAAATGACCTCGCAGGCAAGATGGGGCGCATAATACTATAACCGACTACTCACAAACTCAATCAGCGATTCATATACGCACGTGAAGTCGATACGAAATAAGAAATAATCTAATGAACAGATTTGCAATTGAGAATTTTTAACCAAGCAAAAATACCTACATTGACAAAAATACAAAAATAAATTACAATAATTATACAAAAAAAAGAAAAGCAAGAGAATTAGAAGATACGTTCATTATTACATACTCCATATGTAAGGGGAGAGCCACACTTGCAGCTCAACGCTGATAAAAAAAAGGGGAAAAATAAGTAAAAGGGTATGGTACATACGGTAATACAATTAAATAAAAAGCTACCGGAAGAGTATACGTAGTGTCTGGGCAAATACTTAGCATACGAACTAAAACGCGTGCTCGTAGACAGGAACTAGGGTTAGCAACTAATAGCTTACAGTTTTATATATTACAGGGTTGATAAATTTAGGAATGGGGCTTCGTTTTCTTATATATAAGTGCTTTTTCCATCAGGGGGAGAGGGGGGTCCTACTATTAATATGTTATTAAACGATTCCAGGAAAACAAATAATTCCAAAAGAAACACGAGAATTGGCAGCAGTTCATACACGCCAATACTACAACTCCAAGCAGAGAGGCGACTGAAATCCTCTACACGAATAATAGAGCTACCGTTGGCTGTGGCACATGATTAAAATTTTCAAGAAAACAATTATGAGCGCCGCCACCAGAAGTCACTTGACTGTATCAGGGGGGCGCAGTTCATAGAACAATACTCAAAAAGAATTTTCTTTTTTTCGAAATATATAATATCGAGAAAGTTATTTTAAGGTTTATTGTAAAAAATAAGAAAAAAAAGTCCGTAAAAATAAGACAGGAAAGATTTTAAGAATTTTCTTTTCTTTTTAAAACTAATAATAAGAAATTTGTATAGAAGTTTTTTTTGTAAAGTAAACAAATGATGAATAGCGTATGTAAAAGTATAAAATAGAAACTTCACGTAAAATAACGTAATGTGTAATTTTAAATTTATTATATTGTATGTGCAACAACACGGAATCAAAGTAGTCTTAAGCAGATGCCCACTTCGGGACAATTTCATACATAAGCGTAATACAAAGCAAAGTGCATACATAAACGATATTGTTATACACTCAGCACACGATGAAAGGAAGCTGAATGATTGGAAGAGCAAAAATATTAATATAAAGAAAACAACAGTTCTCTACAGTTGAATGGAAGAATAAGTGTAGAATACTAAGCTACATAAACAACACGGACAATAAAATACAGCCCAGCATTCACACGCACAATCGTAAGCAAGTCTACAGGCTTAACTCTGGATAAATTAAAAAGTCAGCGTCGTCGAGGGCGACGACGTCACGGCCTGTAACGTACGATATGCAAGGCATATCATACTGACTCTCCCTAGGAACAGCGAGGCTAATTTAGCAAGAAGGCATCGACAGGTGGGGAACAAGGGGATGTAAGGCCTAGCGTGCCTCAACTCTAGGCAGTCAGGCAGTGGGCAGTGTTTGCCTTAGAAATGTGGTAACTAGAATTGAGGTCTTTAAGAAATTTAGTATTAATCATTTCTGCGACGCACTTTCTCACCAATCTCTTTTCCGCAAAACAATAAAAAAAAAAAGACACGACATTTTCATAGTAAATTAAAAAACAAGGAATAATCTTGCAGAATATTTGAACCGTTGATCTCGATGGTAGCCCTATTTATAATCATATAGTGATAGTTATCAATATGGAGACTATATATTTTTTTTAATTGAAGATATTTAGTATAATTGTGTTTTTTTTTTTTTTTATAAAAGAAAGTACTATACAATAACACCGGCACACAAAAAAAAAGTCCACTGTACTTTTGACCAGACCCACTTACCTTAATGTATTGTGACGCGCTAAATCCGAATCCAAGGTCTGTTTGACCCGTACACCCTCAAAATTTCGAGAAAATTGCGAAAAACTGCGAAAAATAGCCAAAAATCGTAAGAAATCATATTTTTTAGCCTTTAGAATTTTAGATAACATTTTTCTAAACATGTATCGAGGTTTATTCTTATATATGTTGACGTGCTGAATCCGGATTCGACATACGCTTGACCCTGACACCCTCAAAATTTCAATAAATTTGTAAAAAAACAGCAGAAAAATCGCAAAAAGTAGCAGAAAATCACAGTAAATCGTAAAAATTCGAATTTCTATGCTCTAGCTGAGTACAAAAAAACAAAAACATGCAGATTTTGTCCAATTCTCATATTTTATTTTTTACTGAGTTGAGGTTGGAGATTCGTTTAGCTCCAAAACTTTTAAAATTCCGAGGAAATCGTATAAACAGAAGGAAATTGCGTTTGTGAGCGTTAAAAAACTTGAAAAAGTTTTTCTCAAATCTTTTTAAAATATGTTTTTCTTGTACGTCAAAAAATGATGTGAAAAAACGGCCAATGTAAGGAGTAACAAGTGTCAAGTATGAATATCATGGATAAATAAATAAATAAAAAAATAAAGCAAAATTGGTCGTTACATATGAATCATGTTTTCGTGTATATTGCTCTCACACTTTCTTCCTCTTGTAGCGAACTTTTTTCTCTTTAAACTACCTATGAAGCAGGTTTCTCTTTTTCTCATTCCTCTCTTCAGTTGCTTCTCTCTTCAATGGCCAACAGAAATCGCCCAACAACTCTTCAACTATATTCTGATAATTCTTAGAAAGAGGCCTGTGGTATTTGGAAACTTCAAATTCAGATCACATAAGGACTTATTTCTTGGGCCTGTAAACAGGGCACCACCACGTGGTAATGGTGGGCAACGGGTCCATGCGGCAGAGTCCTTGAGTTAACAGCGTTCGTGCCGTCATAGCAGGCACAAGCAGTGAGTGCTTTACGAAGCAGGGATTCGAAAATCCAGTATCAGCAGCTGGACAGGGTGAGAAAGCGGGCCTGCAGTCGTCGTCATCATGCAATGGCAGCTCTGCATTGGTGGGTGGCTTGGTCTTTGTAGAGTGTAATGCCACAAGAAATGTCTTACACGTGTGTGACAAAAGTTTTGATGTGTTTTGTTACGTATGTATCGAGTTTGAAGTTTCCAAATACCGAAAGCCTCTTTCTAATAAATTGAAGTTGCTCTACCAAGAGTAGTACGATTTGGAAATTTCTAATTAAAATGAAAACTGGATGCCACATACAGTTTGCGATTCGTGTTATACGATGTTGACAAGATGGAGTAAAACTAGAGAAAAAGAGATTTTAAAATTCACGAAGCCAATATTATGGTCTACCCGATCATGCCGTGAAAACTGTTATTTCTGTATGACAAATACTACAGGTTTCATCACAGCTACGAAGACTAAAGTTTCGTACGCTAATGTTTCTTCAGTTGTGAGATCTGAAAATATAGTAGCCTCGAACAAAACAACAGCTCCAGAAACCATGGATGTTGACCAATTTTGCGAAGAGGAAGCAACGCAAACTGATGAGTTTTTCGAAGAAGAACGTGAGGAAGATGACGAGGAAGCCGATTACTCAATAGTCTCTATGAGAAGTGCTCCTCAAAAATTCACCCAAAAAGAATTGAATGATTTGATACGAGATCTTGGTGTATTATAAGCTGGATCTCATGAAACAATTGGTCAAAGCTCTAAACAAAGATCGTAATTGCTTTTAATATTAAGGTGAGAAGTTTCCCGCGATAAGTGATGCAAAATTGAAGGAGGATATTTTCGATGGTCCTCAAATTCGTGCTTTATTTCATGATGACAATTTTATTACAAAGATGAATAATATAGAAAAAGCAGCATGGCAAAGTTTCAAGAGCATATCTCAGAACTTTTTAGGGAATGAAAAGAGTGAGAATCACTAGAATATAGTTAAAGAGTTGTTGGACAATTTCAAACAATTGGATTGTTTGATGAGTCTCAAATTACATTTTTTACATTCTAACCTTGACTATTTCCCAGAAAACCCTGGAGATTTCAGCGAAGAGCAAGGAAAAAGATTCCATCAAGATATAAGTAAAATGGAAAATTGATATCAAGGGGGATGGGATATCAACATAATGGCTGATTTCTGTTGGCCATTGAAGAGAGAAACAACTAAAGAGAGAAATGAGAAAAAGAGAAACCCGCTTTATAGGTCGTTTGAAGACAAAAAAGGCCGCTACAAGAGGAAGAAAGTGTGAGAGCAATATACACGAAAACATGATTCATATGTAACGACCAATTTTGCTTTATTTTATATCCATGATATTCATACTTGACCCTTGTTACTCCTTACATTGGCCGTTTTTTCACATCATTTTTTGACATACAAGAAAAACATATTTTAAAAAGATTTGAGAAAAACTTTTTCAAGTTTTTTAACGCTCACAAACGCAATTTCCTTCTGTTTATACGATTTCCTCGGAATTTTGAAAGTTTTGGAGCTAAACGAATCTCTAACCTCAACTCAGTAAAAAATGAAACATGAGAATTGGACAAAATCTGCATGAATTTTTTTTTATACTCAGCTAAAGCATAGAAATTCAAATTTTTGCGATTTACTGTGATTTTCTGCTACTTTTTGCGATTTTTCTGCAGTTTTTTACAAATTTATTGAAATTTTGAGGGTGTAAGGGTCAAGCGTATGTTGAATTCAGATTAAACACGGCAACATATATAAGAATGAACCTCGACGCATGCTTAGAAAAATGTTTTCTCAAATTTTAAAAGCTGAAAATATGATTTCTTACGATTTTTGGCTATTTTCAGCAGTTTTTTGCGATTTACTCGAAATTTTGAGGGTGCACGGATCAAAAGAATCTTGGATTCGGATTCAGCGCGTCAAAACACATAAAGATAAGTGGGTCTAGTCAAAAGTACAGTGCACTTTTTTTGTGCCAGTGTAATTATTTAAATTTACCTTTCCAAGTAATAAAACAATATTTAATTAATAATTTCATTGATTATATACATTCATTACTTGTTTAGATGATCATTGCAACAGTATAACGTACAATTTTATACTTTTGCAAATGTGTAAAAATTAAAATTTTTTTATCTACCTCAGAATAGTTAACATCAAAAGTTTCTTTCCAAAAAATAATTTTTATTTCCAAATTATCGTCACGTTCTATTTACATATAAATTTTATTTTCATTTTTGCATTCTGATAACATGACATATGATTGACTATGCAAAAACGATGTGAAATGATAAATCATAATTACTTAACTTCATTATCCAGCAAAAGTGGATGTTTCTGGATTTGGGTCCCACACTCTCTGACGGACTGCACCACAATAACCTAATAACCAAAAGTGTAAAAGATCTATATTATCTTTATTGTTGTTATATGTTGTTGTTAAATTATCAAGTTTTAAGTATTTTTGGGCGGTGGGCGCTTTAAGCGTGCAGGGGGCGAAGCTCTACTAGTTTGTATATATTCCTATATTATATAGTTATTTCAAGTGGATTTAGCCTTTAACACCCCCCCATTCTCCTTAAAATACCTTGTTATTCGTTTGTTCTCTTGCTGTTTTGTCTATTTAATTACACCTTCCTCTGTTCCCCATGCATTGCCCACGCATCTCCCTCTAATCCCTCTCTGCCTTAGGGATGGTCGAGCGGCTTTGGTGGGGCTGCAAACGTATATACGTATGGCTTCTAATAAGGGCACTTCTATGGACACTGAGCACTTGGAAGAAGGAAGGGAGAAAGGGATAGGGAGGCCTCCCATTACAAGGAGGGGGTAGGGGAAATTAGGCAATTTTATTGCCAGAAGGTCGCGGTCACCAATCCCCCTGAGGAGCATCTGAGGAGGTCTCCTGCGTGCAATTCTACGATCAAACTAACTAAGCCACCAAGCGCTCTTATATATATATATATACATATATATATATATATATATGTAAAGAAAGTATACTCTCTTTAAATACAAATAAAGCGTGTCCTTTGATAGGTGATTGATAGAGGGGGTAAGGATATTGAAGGTAAGAAGTGAAACAATAGAGAAGAGAGAGGAAAAGGAGTAGTAACAGATATAAACTCAGAGAGAAAGGTAGTGCGAACAAATAAGGATCAAGAAGCAAGTGAAATATAAAATTACAGTCTTCAGTGTAAAATATAAAATACAATAGAGATAATAGACTTATATTTTCGTTCCTCTACTTTTTTCAGGTAAAATTACGCTGTAAATATTGTAAATATTGTATAATAATTATTAAATAAACTCTACTTTTTTCAGAGTAACAAATATTAGTTTATTTTTCTCGTATCTATTGTTATAAATATAAAACATTATAGAACGAAAATATTGTCTCAAGATAACAAAAATGCCAAAATTAAGATTTAATTTTGAAGTTGTTTCCTCACCGAGTGATAGCAAAACAAACATAACAAATATAACCTTCATCGAAACGGAAAAAGGAATACAGTATGCTATACCACGGCAATATCAAAATATAGACAATCACACAGAAGTCAAGAAAACAGAGGTATTTATTAAATTTAAAAGTAACGCTAAAAGGGGTACACAACAAAAGTTATGGATAGGATTAGATGATGAGTTAGCAAAAGTATATATAGATGAAATAGGAAATTTTCAATTTAAGAATGTATATTTAAACGAAATTGAAAAAGAAAAAAAAATAATAGAAAATCCTGTAGACATAAACAACTTGATAGAACAATTATTAACAAACAAACAAAAAGATAATAGCAAGCTGAACTTAAAAAATATATCAGAAAAATTTATTTTAGAAAAATTTAATGAAAAACAGACGAATATAACTCAATGGATGAATACATTTGAAAAAGAATGTGAAAGATTTGAAATTATTGAAGATAATACAAAAATTGAAATTTTAAGATTATTTTTAGATAAAGCCTGCATGGACTGGCATTATACAGCACAAACAGAATTAAAAATAAATAATAACTGGCAAGAATGGAAAGAAAAATTTCTAAAAACTTTTGCAGATAGAAGTTGGAATTCATCTATATATGCATTGTCCTATAAATATTATGAAGGTTCATTAACAGAATATGCGATAAAAAAAGAAAGATTATTAATAAATGTGGACCCAAACATGGGAAAAAAGACAATAATAGCGTTGATAGTAATGGGTCTGCCAGAATGGATAAGAAATAAATTAGATAAAGAAGAATGTGTAGATTTAACAATATTAATAAATGAAATAAGAAAACATGAAAGTTTGAACAAAAAAATTATAAGCAAGAAAAATGATAATAGATACAATTATAAACATAAAAATGAAGAAAAAAAACCGTGTCAAATATGTGAGAAAATAGGAAAATCCAACAGATTCCATCCTGAAGAAAAATGTTGGTTTAAGAATAAAGATAAAACAAGAGTAGTTGGGGCAAATGAAAGAATAAATGCAGATTTATATACAGAAGAAAAAAACGAATAGAGACACCATTGATTAAAATACCAATATTGTTAAATAATAAATTGAGGGTTACAGGAACATATGATTCCGGGGCTCAGATATCATTAATAAATAAAAGAATAGTTAAAATACAAGAAGAAGAAAAAAATGTAAACAAAATATATTTGAAGTCAGTCAATGGTGTCAGCGAAACAAAAGGCTTAATAAAAGTGAAAGTAAAAATATTCGAAATAGAAGAAGAAATAGACTTAGATATAGTGGAAAGAGAAGACTTTGAGGATATTATAATAGGTTTAGATATGATAAAAAAATTTAGACTTATACAAGATGAGAATTTAAATATTTCCCAAAAGAAAAAAATAATCAAAGAAAAAGATCAACATATAAAACAGAATTCAACAGAAAAGGTTACGGAAGTAAAAATAAACTTTAATGAGCATGTGACAGAAGAGGAAAGCGATTTACGATTAGAACATTTAGAAAATAGTAAAAAGAAAGAGATAAAAAATATAATTAAGAAATACAATTCAGTCTTTGCAAAAAACAAATATGACATAGGGACAGTTAAAGATTATGAAGCAAGAATAGATTTAATAGAAGAAAAATACTGTAGCAAAAGACCATATAGATGTACAATAGAAGATAAAAAAGAGATAGAACAACAAGTAGCAAAATTACTTGAAAAAAAATTAATAGAAGAATCGTACAGCCCTTTTGCAGCACCTGTTACTCTAGCATTTAAAAAAGAAGAAAATAAGAAATCAAGACTATGCATAGACTTTAGAGACCTAAATAAATTAATTGTACCGCAAGCACAACCTTTCCCACTAATCGAAGATTTAATAACAAAAACAAGAAACTGTAAATTTTTCACCACCCTAGATATAAATTCGGCTTTTTGGTCAATACCTCTTAGAATTGAAGATAGAAATAAAACTGGTTTTATTACACAAGATGGACACTACCAATGGACTTGCCTTCCGTTTGGCTTAAAAACAGCACCGGCAATATTCCAAAGAATACTAAGCAACATTTTAAAAAAAAATAATTTAAAAAATTTTGCAGAAAATTACATAGATGATATACTTATATTTTCACCAACTTTTGAAAAACATATAGAACACATCAAACAAGTTTTAAACGCAATATTAAAAGAAGGATTTCGATTAAAATTTAAAAAATGTACATTTGGTTCAAATTCTGCAAAGTATCTCGGACACATAATAGAAAATAATACCGTTCGTCCAATAAAAGATAATTTAATAGCAATAGAAAACTTTCCACAACCAAGAACCCAAAAAAATATTAGACAATTTTTAGGCAAAATAAACTTTTATCATGAATATATTCCGAAAAGTGCGATATTATTAGACCCACTCCACAAATTACTTAGGAAAAATGAAAAATTTATATGGACAGAGGAATGTGAAAAATCATTTCAACAAACAAAAAAGTTACTGTGCTCAAAACCAATTTTAGAGATATTTGACCCAAACTTAGAAATAAAACTGTACACAGATGCATCAATAGAAGGAATAGCAGCAGTGTTTAAACAAACACAATTTGATGGAAAAGATAAACCGATAGCATATTTTTCAAAAAAACTAACAGAAACACAAAAGAAAAAAAAAGCAATATATTTGGAATGTTTGGCTATAAAAGAAGCAATAAAATATTGGCAGCTGTGGCTTATTGGAAAAAAATTTATAGTATATTCAGACCATAAACCATTAGAAAATCTAAATATTAAAGTAAGAACAGACGAAGAACTAGGTGATTTAACTTACTATTTATCGCAATATGATTTTACAATAAAATATATCCCAGGAAAAGAAAATATAGAAGCAGACTGTCTTAGCCGAAATCCGGTATTAGAACCAGAAATAAATAACGAAGAATTTTTAAGAATAATAAATTTAATAGAAATAGATGAAATCAAAATAGATCAAGAAAAAAACAAAGAAATACAAAAATCAAATAAAATGTTAATAAAAAGAAATGAAATTTATTATAAAAAGAGTAGAAAAAAAGAAAAAATAATACTATCAGAAGAGTTTAGTAAAAAATTGATTAAAAAAATACACAAAGAATGGTTTCATATTGGAATAAAACAAATGATGACTAGAATAAGCACAAACTACACAGCGAAGAATTTAACAAAAAATATAATCAAAACATGTAGAGAATGTAAAATATGTATAGAAAATAAATCAAGAGGTCAACTTAAATACGGCCAAATGTCACATTTAGGCCCAGCAAAAAAACCTTTTGAAATTGTCTCAATAGATACCATTGGTGGATTTGGAGGAAATAGATCAACAAAAAAATATTTACACCTCCTAGTAGATCACTTTACCAGGTATGCTTATATAATAACATCTAAGACACAAACGGCAAGTGACTTTATTAAACTAGTAAGAAAAATAATAGATACTGAACAAATAGAAATGATTTTGTCAGATCAGTACCCAGGAATAAACTCAAAAGATTTCAAAGATTTTTTGGAACACAATAATATCAAAATAGTTTTTACAGCTGTTAATGCGCCATTTTCTAATGGATTAAATGAAAGACTCAATCAAACAATAGTTAATAAAATTAGGTGCAAATTAAACGAAAACCAAAATAAAAAAGCTTGGACATCAATAGCTCATGAATGTATAAAAAAGTATAATGAGACAGAACATTCTGTTACAGGATTCACACCGCAATATTTACTAGATGGGACTGATGTAAGCATAACACCTCAAGAATTAATAACAATAGATAACAAAGACATCTGGCTAAAGAATAGACAAACAGCAATAGAAAATACCATTAAATCGCACAATTATAAAAAGAAAATATTTGATAAAAACAGAAAAAATCATATATTTAAAATTGGAGATCTAGTATATATAGAAAATGGAAACAGACTAAATAGGAGAAAAATGGATAGATTACGAATTGGACCTTATGAAATAATAAATAAAATTTCAGAGTCTATATATCAAATAAAAACAGAAAAAAATAGAAAACCAGATTTATTTCACATAACAAAATTGGTTCCAATGAATATGGAACTAAATGACGACGATTTTAGTGAGAAAGAAATGTAAATAAAACAAAATGCAATGAGATGTTCCAATTTTCGGCTAATACGGAGGGGGGGAGATGTAAAGAAAGTATACTCTCTTTAAATACAAATAAAGCGTGTCCTTTGATAGGTGATTGATAGAGGGGGTAAGGATATTGAAGGTAAGAAGTGAAACAATAGAGAAGAGAGAGGAAAAGGAGTAGTAACAGATATAAACTCAGAGAGAAAGGTAGTGCGAACAAATAAGGATCAAGAAGCAAGTGAAATATAAAATTACAGTCTTCAGTGTAAAATATAAAATACAATAGAGATAATAGACTTATATTTTCGTTCCTCTACTTTTTTCAGGTAAAATTACGCTGTAAATATTGTAAATATTGTATAATAATTATTAAATAAACTCTACTTTTTTCAGAGTAACAAATATTAGTTTATTTTTCTCGTATCTATTGTTATAAATATAAAACATTATATATATATACATATATATATATATTTCATGGGTATTTTAAGTAAATTCAGCCTCAAACTCCCCTTTATTCCCCCTATCCTCACCTTACTTCTAAACAACTTTAACAGCTTCAAAAATGATTGCGTTTTGTTGGGTAGTTGTTTGGATTGCGCCAATCAGTTCGAGTGTTAAGAGACTATGATATACTTTTGAGAAGTCTTAAACTTGTGTAATAGTAAAATTTTCCAGAAAAATATCATGTAATAATGAAGAAAAATTAACTATTCGTGTACCAAAATAATTATTCGTTTCGAAAATTGTACATTATTTATTTATAAATTGTAAATTTTCATATGTCTTTCTAAATTTTTTAACCTTAAAAATCCTTTTCCACATTTTGTACAGTTTTGCTTAATTTCATATTTACTGTGAATTTTTATGTGTGTATTTAAATGCATTGATCTCTTGAATTTTTTGCTACAATATATGCATGCTATGGTTTTTGTAAACTGTGTTCCTTTTGATGTCTAACAAAGTTTGGTTTTAAAGTAAATGCAATGTTACAAGTATAACAAACGTATAATAATTTTCGATGTATCTTCTTATGTCCTATTAACTTTTCAGGGTTCAAAAACTTAGTTTTACATACATTAACACAACCAGGGTATTTTACTATTGTCCTATTCACATTTCAGAACAATTTCGAAACATATCGTTTTTTTGCTAAAGTTTGTCGTTTTTTGTGCTATTATAGTTTAAAGTAACCAATTTATCTCCTTTAATACGTGAGGGTTTATAGTTAAGATGCAACCTCTCTAATTCTGTAACTCTTGATAAGGCACCGTATGTTTGATCACAACAAAAAATACTTTTACCCAATTCCATTGCAGCATTTTTAAAGACTTAAGCCTTGACTTTTATGTATCGTTATAACAATGCTAGTACAAATGGAAAACTGTTTTGCAATCATATGAATTTTATCTATGACAATAAAATTATATTCAAGCAGTACAAAAGAATGTTTTTAGCCTGATAATAATACAGCACATACACTGTTTACGTTCACTGAGATATGTTTAGAAACTGAAGTAATTTTACCCATAGTCCCATTTATTAAGCCAATTGTTATATCAATATTTCTTCGTAATGTAATTCTTAAACTAATCTTGATTTTGATTACTTGTTTAAATCCACAAACATTATTTTCGTCTTTTTTTAATAAATTGTAAGACTTTCTTTTTAAATATTTTAAAACACTTCAATGAGTCATCAGATAGAAGAAGAATTTCTTTAGAAGCGATTCTTCGAATCATAAAATCGTTTAAAATGCTACACATGTTTCTTATAGATAAGAGGGATACCCTATCTGATGGCAAATTCTTTAAATACGTACATAGTTTTTTTATAACTGCGTTGCAACTATTACCATTAAATTTAATTTTCCTTTTTTGTAAAATATTGAAAAATCCACTTTCATCCTAGAAAGAATTTCGAAATATTTTCATCACTTTTTGTTGCATATTTATTATTAGACATTATAATTAAATAAACCCCATAAATTAGAAGAATCCAAAGCACCATAATATTGATTAACTTTCTGTTCTGTTACCTTTCAACGGATAAATTTCTTATGTACAGGTAGGAGTAAAAGTTAATCAATAAATAACAGTATGTGTTTTTTCCAACAATGCATTTTCGCAGTAAGATATATTAAAAGTTTCAGTTAACCTGAAATAAATGTATATAAACGTAACATCAGAAATTATAGATACTCCATTAATAACTATTAGATCAATATTGCTTCAACTTACTCTTATTTGTTTTAAATCTGCCAAAGATAATTCTTTGTGTCTGGCCGTATATTCATGTTCTTCTAGTAACTCTTGTAACCTGTGAGTAGTTAATCCATCAATATTATAAGCAACTGTCCCAGTTGGTGCTGTGATAGTTGTTTCTTGTATAAAACAAGTGTTTGAATCAAAAATTTTTTCAGGCTCACTTAAAAATCTTTAAAATTTCATTATGATAATGCATAACAGATGTAATTTGTTTGATAATCTTTTGATTAATGTTCATTAAATTAAGATATTAAATTTTACAAATTGTCCTTATTATTATTTAAATTTTTAGTGATATCGTTGTAACATTCCATTGCACTTTCTTTCTTGATTGGAACACATTCGTCTGAATCCGTATTTGACAAAGATTTATTTTTTTGTTTTGGTGTAATATTTTAATTTGAACTAGCTCATCCATGTTTTCGATAGATTTACAAAGAATATTTAATTTATCGTAATATTTCATAGACTCGAGTAATTCATACTGTCTTTTATGAAATGTATCTGCATACATATTATCATTATCTTTAAGTTTATCAATATTTCTCCAAGGTTTAAAAAGTAGTTATGAAAAATAGTAAGTAGCTTTTGCTTAAGTGCTAGGATTGTACTTAACGTGATTAATTAAGAAGAGTTTATTTTTTTTTACAAAAATGGCTAGATGACATCCAATTACATTCACTTTTATGCTTGGATTTTTTATTAGTTATCATGAACTATATTGCAAAGTCATACAAATAAAGTGACTAATTTATATAAATAATTTAGATAGTGATGATAAATGAATGAATCATAAAAAATATTAGTTATGTCTGATGAAAATTCTTTCATTTGTTTTAAAGGGATAAGTGTCAGTTTTCCACGGAGATATTCCTAGAAATGAATCAGCAGCTATAATCGCTCTATACTCACGACGACAAAATAAACGTTATCTTATACTTCAAGGACGATTACATACACATTTGTTAGATCAAATTTTTTTGAAGCCAATGAAACTATTGTCTCCTTTAGTTTCTTATTTTGAAATGTACTGTGTCAAATAATAAGACGATTCACTAGTTAACTAGGTATTCATATTTCTTTCCCAAATTATTCAAATAAATGGTATATATTGATTCATAAATGATTTATTGAAATGCCTAGATCAATCATAAATACGATATTAGGACCGTAAAATAAATTTACTGAAACAAAACAAGTGCCTGAATACATGTAAGTAATATCAAAGGACCATGTTTATTTGATTTGATAAAGCGCGCACATGTTTCCGTCAAGTCATAAAAACTAAATGTATTAAAATTATTCGTTGATTTCTGTGACTTTATTATTTTAACATTCTTACAGCTTATCATAAGTACAATTTCAGTTTCTGTGCTAAAGAATTTACTTAACGTTTATTTCGTTATACGATGTTAAGGTCATACGATTGTATGTTAATTTTTCTTTACTTTAAATTATTAAACTTTTTGTACCTGGTTAATATCATAACCTTAAATATATTTGTGATCAACAGAAACGTAAATGGTGATTTTAACACAACATTAGCGATAACAGTAACAGAATAATATATGGTTATGTACCAATCTGAAATTGAGAACATATAGAAAATCTACTAAATAATATAAATAATAGTTGCAGTAATTTTAAATTATCAAAAGCCATTTATATGGATTTTTTTTTCAATTTCTTAATAATACGGATACGTATGAATCTCTATAAATACTATTATTAATCGTAACAGTTGATACAGCCTATCTAAAAAAGCATAAAGACACATTGATTTTTTTTTTAAAAAAAGGACATTGTAATTAAGTAATACAAAACAAAAAACAACGGTTTGTACATGAAAAATAGAACAAGTCGTATGGTAGATGTGAAACCCAACACGTGAAAATTTTTAATTTTTTATTTTCAAGTTTATAAGACCGTAAGAATCTTAAAATCATTGAAAATGTAATTTAAAAAAGTTTCTCTGATTTTTTATACACTGACACGAAATTTGTGCATAGGTAATAATTTTAGTATACATTTACTTTACGAAGTACATTCCCAAAGACCAATAAATTAATTAGTAATTGTGTCATATGTAGTGAATACAAGCCACATACGTCTATTCGCATATCGAAAGTTTTGTGGATTTCATGAGACCTGGGGTAAGGTAAATGTCCCTATTGTGAGACAGGGTTAAGCGTACTAAAAAGTAAATTAAGCTATTCAAAACTAACAAATACATATAAGTGTGAAATTTTTTGTATTATAATATAAAATGACGTGTTCTAGCAATAAAAAATATATTTTAGTGTATAAATAAGATCGCAATATTAATTTAATTTAAAATAATGGAGAAAAATATGAGGTACCGATTAATAGTACATCAAACAATAGCATGGCCCAGTTGTCTCACTCAGTTAGTCCCGGTTTATGGGATATACAAAAACTGTTATATTTAACCTACCATGAACCATGATATAAAAATTTGTTGTAACTCGTAAATCATAAGTTCTATAATATAAAAAAGTTCATCCCACAAAATGACAATCATCTATAATTTAACAAAATGAGCTCAAAAGAAGATAAAAATAAAGATTTCAAATAATTGTCGGACATAATAATAATTCCTAGTGATATTCAAACTGAATTTATTTATCCATATATATTAGATTAGAATTTAAATAACTAAATAGTATGATGTACGACAATAAGCTTTAAATTTTGACACACAACAAAATATTAAGAGAACAAAATCTATTAATCTTATTATACCTACTTTTCTTGTTTAATTTTTTTTTTAATATCTTTGATTTGTTCTTGTAACTTTTTTAAGCCTCTTCTTTTTTTATCTCTTTTAATTGTTTTTTTTTCTCTTTTTTTTATATACTAAAATCAATTTACGTCATATAATAAAATAAAAGTTACAATAAAATAATAGAATTGTGGATTTCGAATGAATAAATTGATTGTATAGTCTGATTGTCTGCACGTAAAAAGTGTGCGATAAAATATTTATTGTAATAATACGTTGTGGTTATTAAAAAATTGTTTGGAGTAAAAAAATCATAGACTAAAAAAATTGTAGAATAAATTTCTTTTTCATACATTTTACTTTATTTATACCTCTAGAAGCGACTTTTTTTGCTATTTTTCTGTCAGTCGTTTCTCTCTTTTTTTCTTTCATTTTTTAACTAAAATCAATAAATATTGTCAATTAAGTAGGTACTTATAAAATAAAGAGTTTTATGACTGCTCACTTTTAAAGTTATGTGTACGATTTATTACTGTATCTCAATAATTAGCTTACTATTAAACTGGATATCAGTTGCAATAACTTTAAAATTGATCAAAATACACTGTATTTACTTTGATTTACAGAATAAAAGATTTGCAAGTAAAAACAACAACTTTGCTTTATCTCATTTATCAGGCCAAAGGCATAAATATGATGTGTATGTAAATACGGTACATGCGTTATGCTGTACCATTAACTGGGACCTTCAAATTTTAGATGTGCGTATATTGAAACATTGTTATAAATAAAAAATCCGCATTAAAAATAATGATCTTTATTTTTAAATATATTCAGGAATACTTAAGTTCATGAAAAAAAAAAAACATATCTTGACAAAGAATTCAATTTAATTAGGAAAAAATTCAGTAAAGTGACAGTCAAAATAGGTGCTGATTCATATGTCCCGTAGTACTAAAATGGCAGAGTTGCAATCAACATTTTTTTCGTAATATTCCATACGTACTATGGCTTTGAAAATAAGATGTATGATAAATGTTTCCACGTATAATATAACGAAATTTTTTCACAATCCTATATCTTCTCTATTATTCAAATATTAATTAATTTCAAAACATCCCATTAATTGGGACGTTGTCTCACAATCGGGACATTTACCTTATCATTCAGGTATGCAACATATCGAATAACTGAACCATTTCTTGATAATTCTTAGACCACGCATGCGCAGTCATCACTTCTGGTCATTTCATAAGGACTATCGCCAAAAAAGTGTTTTTGCGATCTATCGACAGCTCGAAATCAGACCCTTGCAGAGGTTTAATCAGGGAATTCGATAATTGGAAAATTAAAGTAACTTGACATCAACCTAACCTCTTTTCCATATTTACAAGCAAAAAACTTAAAAAAACCAAAACACCTTTTTCGATTACACGATATATCTCACAACTTATCGAATTCCCCGATTTAATCACTGGTCAAATAAGCAGGGTTGGTCTTACACTATACTATATATACATACATGTTGTGCAAAATGTATATCTATATTTAAATTCGGTAGGGCGAATGCAGCTACGGAGTGCACTGAGTTACTTCTTTTATTTACTAAATATTTTTATTATTCTAAGTAACTAAAACCTAATGACCAATAAATACCAACACACATACACACTCACGCAATATAGACTCATTAATAAATAATATATATACATGAACTTAAACTAGCTATACGTAAGTATATTGTGCTCCCATAAAAGTCCTTACGAGAGAACACAACTTCAAAAGGTTATATCACGAGAAAATGAGTTTTTACGATTTAGTGGTCATTCAGACTTCTTATCTACTCATCGAGTATTATTAGAATCCAAAGTTTTAGAGAATTTGACCGCAGGCCATTGTAAATAAGAATCCTGATCCTTTTTCTGTAACCAATAAAAACATTCGACAGTACCTTTTTTTGCCAGATAGTAAAACAAAAAATATTAAAAAATAAATGAGGTCTATTAAAATGTAATTTGAAAAAAAAGTTGTACAATGCACCTTTTTTCCATCCCAAACTGATTTGTTTTGTTTTTCTACATCACATCGATGTATCTTTTTTACCGTTAACTCGATGTGTCTTCTAATTTTTTTAAGTAGGCTACATTAAGAGAAGGATTTGTTTACTATAAACGTACAAGTATGTAAACAGAACATAAGTTCACATGTTCTATATAACTTTTTAAATATTAACTGACACAGATGGCATGTTAATAGTTAACATGCAATACTTAGATTGAACCTGTCCCACGTCAGATGGCACCAATGGGGATACGTATTATACGTAAGTTAATAGTTAACATATGAAATTAATTACTAACAAATCATTCTCTCAGTGTAGTTGTTCTACACCATTATTGTTTTTTTAAAATATATTTTAATAGTATGCCAAGAAATCTCTGGAAAAAAAGAGTAGAAAAAGTAGCAGTACCAGTCCAGGCCGAACAAAAAAAATTTTACGGCCTAATAGTACAAAGGGAGGGAGAAAACGAGTAAATACCCAAAATGCATGCAAACGAGTGTAGTATAAGCAAGCCAATAAAATCATTGACTTATCTGAAGGTAATGTTGATATCTTACAATTAGCACTAGAGGTATATAAAACCGACAAAACGATACAGCGACGCAGAATAATAAAAGTATTATTAAAGTAGTACACAGTAAGGAATTAGCAGTACCAACTTTTACGAAATTACGCCATGTCTAAGAATTTATTTATACATCCACCATATAAAATAAATAACGCTATGGATGAATGTGTTCCTAATGAAGATCATTTATTTGAAGTTGAAGCGTTCATACCTTTACGAAATCTTGATATAACTGCTAAAAAATTATGTGAAGCCATTCCACATAAATTGGAGCTAAAGGATTTGAGCGATCAACAACTGATGCTCACAATCAGATTTGATAGCTCATCCAGTTGTACTAATGCTCATCAAAAATGTACCAACCCTGACAACGAAAACGATGACAGTGAGCTTTCTCTATTTGTAACACATGTACTCTTACTGAGATTAAACTGTAGTACAAACGGTGCATAGTCATTATTCATTTTTATACATGTACTTTCTCGTTATTAAACATTATTTTGGCCACTCTCTTTACTTAAATATTACTATGCAATTTTTACAGACTAATGTTTGTGGTTAAACTCATTACCTTAAATTACTAGATTTTGTCAAAAATTATATTGACAAAACGTGCTCGTTACAATGAGCAAAATGTGGAATCCATGCAAAAAGAAATTAGGCCTAAGAACTTCTTCCACAATAGTTTTGTGTGTTCTTAATGCTGTTCACGTTACATATACACTGTGTTAGAAAACAGAAGAAGTGAGCTTCAAAATGAACTGTATGTTTTGGAACGGCAATCACTAAGCCATAAATTGCTAAGTTTCAGGTTAGACTCACAATCATTCTCTGGTTCAGTTGTTGAATACAACATTAAAGTAATACCTGAAATAAAATACGTTGAGCTACCGTTCTAAGGACCTGTTTCTACCTACGATTATTGTTTGTATGCCATACATGCTTTGGTTATATAATTGTTCCTTTTGAAGCAAGAAAACAAATTTTTGCACAAGCCCGAATTTTTTTTAAAAGATAACCGTTTAAAAAAAGTTCCAAAATACTTGTTTAAAAAGCGCTTTTACAAATATAAAATTCAGAATATCCGTTTCGTGTCTTTCCAGTAGTAGCATTGAAATTGAAGAGCTTACAAAAATGATGGATGGTTCAAGTGTTTCTTGTGATCAAGAATTTACGGATCAGATAAGTGATTTCACTATATCGGAAGATTGTCTATTCACTTTTACAGACTTACATTGCAAACAACTTCTAGAATTACTTGAAATAATGACGTACATAGAAAAATGTCCATTGATATACAAAGTTTTAATAGAAATGTTTTACTTAAAAACACTGCACCAATTGCTAGAGGATTATATAATATTGATAGTAAATATGCTTTTGTATGTGACGGTATCTATCCTAGATATCAAAACAGAAGTAACAAAAAAAAGTTCCGTTGTGCAAGCCATCAATCATCTGTACTACAAATGGTTATATGGTGGACATTGTGGGGCCATATTACGATATCAAAAAAGATGCTTCGATTGAAGGTTGAACGTTGAAGGTTTGGTTCAGATATTAAACAAAGGAAACTTGTTTTTCGTTAATAGAGGCTTTTGTGATGTAGTATCATTTTTAGATGAAAAAGTGTACAAGGCCCTTACACCTGTCTTAGAAGAAAAACAAAACCAGCAAGCAGCTGCCGAGTCGAATAGTTTTCGTCGTGTCGCACTTATTTGTTGGGTGGTAGAAGCCGTTCAGTCTCATTGGGATGAAAGATAAACTACTTCACCAACAGTACGATACCAAGCGAAATTAGAAGAATCAATAACAAAAACGCTACAAAGTGGGATAAAACTACAGAGAAGGCATTCAAAGAAATTAGTGTAGGAGAACGAATATCTAGACTGTTTTAGGTGCAGGGATCACGGCGGTTCGGAGAAAAAAAAAGAAAGAGGGAGTGAAAATTAAATCAGACCAGAAAATTCAAATGAATTGGAACAGTATTGACATGTTTAAATATTGTGAGTATTACAAATACATAAAAGAAGAACTAGGCATTAAGAAATATTGATGTGACAGTGAACGACAAGGCGGAATTAAAGAACAGTGGGTAAAATTGAGATGTGGAAGTGTAGTTAGGGCAGGCAACAAAGAGTTTCAGAACGTAGACTGTAGTGTTTGCTGTAGAAAAAAAACATTAGAGCTTCTTTTTGTTTGTAGGGCAGCAAAAAAAAAAAATAAACAAAAAAGTGACAAGAGAGTTTGTTAGTTCAGAATTAGGAAATCGGAAGGAAACAGTTAGAGAAAGGCTCATCAGGCTGTTAAAAGGTGATTTGGATGAAGGGATGCGTAAATACAGCCGGGAATTTTAAAGGCTGGCCAGATCTACAGCAAACAAAGAGTAAAAGTAGAAAGACTTGCTAATTCCAGAGGCAGAGTTCTTTTGTTATTTACTGTTAAGTGTAAGATAATAACAAATAAGCTAGTAATGGCAATTTTTTGTAATACACAGGACTGTCTGTCATGTGAAGGAAAAATTAAGTGAACAGATAGTAAAATCCATAAATATTAATAACACTATCTATTTGTGTACTTTATTTTTCTGTGTCAAAATATATAACTTATTAAAGTCTTGCAATAGCTGAAGATGTAGGATAGTAGTTAAAAACATTCTTTTTTTCGTTTAATCTTTAATTTTGTTTTTTAATCTCTTACCTACAATAATTAAGATGATAATTATTACTTTATCATTTTTGAAGTTATACTTCTACAGACATGTTTTGCCTCACAGAGATTAGTGACCTTGAGAAAAAGTGTAAAGGAAGTGGATTTTGCTTTATTCTTCCCCTTCACCCCGCCCCTCTTGACGTACTTCCATTCCTTCTACACCACACTTCACAACCTCATGACACAACACTACAGCAAATAGTATGAATTTCCTTTGTTTCATTCTTTTAACAAATTATTAATGAAAAAAAAAAAAAAAAACAGTTTCTGAAAAGACTTAAACCCCCGACCTCTTGCGCATTAGCCAAGGCCCTAACCCGCTGTGCTATAAGCGGCCCCAACAATGGGTAATAGATTACTTCATGATATATTACAGTTCGTAACTTATTTTTAATGTAAATTTTTAGTAACAGTGTATTCATTTATTTAGTTTTATTGTACGTTTATTAAATAAATAATTTGTTTCATAAATCATATTTTTTGGTACATGTTTTTTCAAAAATGGGAATTAATATATATTAGCAAACCAGCTTTCATGCGTATTAATAAAAATTTATTCACTTATCAGTAATTTGTTTTCTTAAAATAAATAAATAATTGTTTCTACAATTTTTTTTGCATTTTTTCATTATTTTCATGCAAATTTTTAAAATTAAACGTGTGAAAGAGGGTATAGTTGAACAATCTGCAATTTTTTGGGTATTTATTATGGTACTTTCAGTATACTTTTGATGCTTGAATAATATTTGTCAAAAAAACCTATGAGCCCTGAACGTCCTGAAGGAACATTCACTGGCATGCACTACTTTTCTATTAAGGAAAGCGGTACGACAGGATGGTTTGTCGCAAATTTTGAGATACAATTATATTTTAAATATTAAATATGGACTCAGAATAAGTGTGTGAGCGTATGTTATAAATGTAAGCGTGACGTTACAGATGTAATCAGCGTAGGCAGTAGAAAGTTGTTTAGAAATCATCGGAAGATTCGATGAAAGTGCACAGTCTCGTACTGGCTAGTCTTCATACTGTATATATTCTATTGTGCCATAACGTATTGTTTATAATTGTTCAATTATAAAATATTAAAATATTTATTTAAACCACACCCAACTAAAGTAGGTATACTCATTTCAGTGATACAATTGTACCTCCTTTGTATACAATATTATTTCATAGAAGGTATATTTACATTCATAATTATACTATCTGCCATATAATTTTGCAGAAATATAACTTCTTACTTGGGTACTCAAGCACCCACTGCCCACTGGCTTATGAATGATAATTCTGTGATATGGCCATAAACTATACAATTTTAAAGTAATTTCTTTACGTTTTGAATTTTTTATTTCGTGTAAGTCTTTTGCAAAAGTAACATTAAAAATATTAAACGTAGTTCATAAACCATTGAGAATTATTGAGTTACTGCCATAAAAGTAACATTTCTGTATTAGATACCATTGTACTTCGTTATTAGTTATTGGGTTATGTTTTTTTTAGATAGGTAAAACTGTATTACATTATTAACTTGGTAGTCATGGCTCTCTACTGAATGGATACAAAACACATTCAACTTGCCTAACCTTTAACATTGGGCTAAAGTGAGTTTTTTTTATAGAGATTTCACTTCTTTGTTATAAATTTCTTGAAGCAATTTATAATTATTAAAATTAAACATTGAGGTTTACAGAATAATTTGTTAATTTCTTTTTTTTTTTTTTTTATTAATACTATAAAAACATTAGTTTTGTTGACGTTATATGTTTTCTTGGCGTAGTGCAAGTACAATATTTTAATAATTATTTCTGTTTAATCACTTGTGCCATTATAATGATTATATAATAAAAAAATTAGTTATAGTTATTATAAAAAGGTTATTATACTTCTTTTTGCCAATTAGAAAATTGCCGCAATTTTAGTGTGTACTATGAAGTATTATAAAAACAATTAAAATAGCAAAGTTACAGTAGATATTATTTGTATGTTAGTAAATCAATTTTTTCAGAGGTCTGTTTACAAATAAGTAACAAATTTTAATTTAGCTATAATTAGCACTTCTCTGCAACAACTTTTTATTTTCTATTCATTAATTTCGGGTACAGCTGGTACGTAATATTGATCACATGGCACTTCTTAAACCCTAACAATACTCGTTAAGAGATAAAATGACAAAAATACTTCGGATCTCCACGAATAATATGGTTTTTCAATTCGTTTAAGGGTTAAGGCTGGTATTATTCTTTGATCACCCTTGGGCTTTAGCACCTAATGTACAAGTTATAGCAACAGCACAGCCAGCAACCCCACCACATCCATCTTGTTTTTTCATGTTTTTTGTTGCAGTGATCTAATTTTTTATAAATAAATTTGATTTTTTTTTACGCACGGTATTGTCGTACCCAGTTACCTCGGAATATTTGTAGAACAAACTGTTAGCCAAATAAAACTACGAATTTTAATCAATTTTTTGACTGAATATCAAGTTATTTCCAGATGGATGATAAAACATAACATGCAAAGGAAGAGATATCAGTATTATCCATAAACACAAGCGTAGTTGCTGCCATGCTATTTGATATACATCCTTTCTACTTCTCTGACTAAATAAGATTGAATCTTACCAGCGCAACTTTCATTAAGAAATAGTGAGACAAGCACACATGACATTAGGCTGAAGTTACCTCTACGGCCGTCGCTGACTGCATGATCGTGTTCAGTAATCCTCCAAATAAATATTTTTTTTTTTGTGTTTTATACATTTATAAAATCTCATTAGAAGCAAAACTCTTGAAGAGAATGTGTTTGACGATTACCCTGGGCCTCAGGGGCTTCGGAGGCCGTTGCCGACTGCAAAATCGTGTTTAGCGACCCTTAGAATTCTCAAAGAACAAAATTGGACAAATTTATGTTATAGTCGACCAAATTATAAAATTGTTATTTACTACCTCTCACAGTTGCTTTTCAAAACTTAATATTTTTATGGCAATAATTTATTTATTCTAAATAAATTAAATAACTATCTTCATAAAGTTTTTGGACGGCATTACGAATCGAAAGTAAAAAATCTCATCGTTACTTGCGGTTAACTTCAGGGACCTTTCATTAATAGTTGAGAGAAAAAATAATTTTTATATTTATTAATCATTCTGGCTGTATGCATATTTGTTTTATCATCTTAAAAGGACTTATTTCATAATCTATTGGTTGGAAATTATACTTCAAGGTACGCAAAGCAATACGCCACCGAAATATCAAAGATACAACAATGATAGATATTTTTTTCATCATTTCAAAATTCAAAAATCAAATATAAAAGTTAATAGTGAACGGTGTCACCCAGGCTCTGTCTGTTTTAAGTTCGAGTATGTGGCACTCCTGCGTCACTTGGTAAGTAAGTTCAATAATGTATTGATTGAACAAAAAAACTTGCCTATGTTTTTATGAAGTGTGTAATTAAAATACTTATTGTGATTTAAATTAGGAGTAAATCACACTTACACTTACGTTAAGTTAAATGACATTACACATGTCTAAAAAAAAATTGACCTTAATTAGACGTCAGTCGTAGAATATTTTTTTAGTTGAAAAGGAAGACACCCAAGTAGTGTATGATTTGAGATTAAAATGAAGATTAAATCACGATTAAATATTATTCACACATCTATAAGAATTTGTTTGGAAGTAATAATAAAAAATTCAGAGAGTAAGACGATCAGGATTTTCTTTGCTAATCTAAAAATTACTCAATAAAGTTACTTAGACACAAATTATTGTTGTAAAACTTAGTAAGTAATTTTAACAGTAATATTATAAAGCACTTTCAATAATACTACAGTTAAACGTGAGAGAAATATTGATATTGATTTTTTTGGGTTGCAAGAAAGTATTCGTGGTCAAATGGACCAAACTACGCAAGCCGCTTCCCTTCCACTTCTTACTAAATAATACTGCAAACTCTTCTTAATATTAAAAGGAACGAGTTTTTTGAAACATGAGGTACCATGTAGCTTATGATTTAAAATTTAAATCGCAATTTTTTTTTTTTCTATTTTTTTTATCGGGTTACCGCGACAGCCTACTGGCCCAGTCGCCGAGGCCACCCACTCACCACCTATGTGTGGGGGTGTATTGCCACACCCATTTACCCCAAATCTTCTCTTTAATTGATACCATACAAATCTTAACCATGGGCACAGTGGAAGTATCTCCGGTGTAACACACCTTGTCAGTTAAGCTGACACTCTCTGCACCGGGGGGAAGTGCATCGGGTCAACTCGCCACTGTGTAGCCGGGTCCGAAGCATCGAAACCAGGCTAATTAGCATCCCCGGAGAAGCCTCATGTTTCAGGGGCCACTCCTCGCCGGTAAGGCCGGCGATCCCTGCCTGGCATCGGGCCCGCTAATCCCTACCTATTAGGCCCTAACACTGTTTCGCATTCACCCAGGCCCGAAGACCTGTGGAGCAAGGAAAAAATCCTGGAATTACTCTGAAGGAAAATTCCACAGAAAAACCCGCCCCGAAACAGCCGGGGATACATAGGAACTTTTTCCGGTGAAAACAGTTTTTGAAAAAATCTGCACTCACCGGGAATCGAACCCACGTCCCCTAGAACAGCGTTGTATCAGTAGCAAGCACGCTTACCACACAGCCAACGCCGCTCCTAATTTGAATCGCAATTAAATAACAAATTAATCATAATAAAATACTTATTTAATCACACAAATTTATGCAAACTGTAGCTAAGAAGCCTTTGTAAGTTTGGGTTCAAAGATCAACATTCACGGATATGCAAGCTGAGCATGAAGCTCCAGCATGAGCAATGGATGTGACAGAATAAACAGAGTATAACCCAACTTACAAAGTTCGAAAGACGTCTGATGAATTGTCTTTCACTAGACATCGTAAAGTAAAGTCTAAGACACCTTAATGATGTTTTTCAGAAATTCGTTAAAGTAATCTGCTTTAAGACGTCTGAAAGTTATTTAATGCAAAAAATCTTGTTCAAAATTCTTCTAAGATAATTTTAATAAATCTTCGATAAGGATTTTGAAAAAAAAAATATAAATAAATAAAAATTGTATGTTTGCATACGTATTATGCATGTAGAAAAATTAAAACATGTGTAACTGGAATTACATAATTGGGACAAACTATTGCACACAGATGTGTTTTCTTGGAAAATAACTCTCTTTAAGAACTCGCGGCAATTTCAGAATAAATGTTCCTGTTGGATATATAAATACTGTTTCACCGTTATAAGGTATAATTAGTTAAATCAAGCAGGTCTAACTAGACCCTATGTATCTATTGGATGAAGGGGTGATGAAAAAGTATTTAAAGCTATTTTTAGAGCTGTATACCAAAACGATGACGATCAGATCCCACAGTTGGATAAAGAGTATATTTCTTATAGAAAAAGGATTCTTAAGAATTTTATTCGCAAGACTAGATCCATCAGTGTAATATATCGATTCAAGGCGACAGAACTACGATTAGCTGGTGCATATACAGGTTTTATTTTATTTCAAGAGTTCGTACAAATAAAGAGTACAAATAATACATTTCCGTATCATTTGAATTTGCTTCATTGTGCCTTACGCATCTTATACGATCAACATATATGTCTAGAAAATAATGAGTATGCCAAGACATTACAAGAACATTACATAGATTTTATGAAAACATTCTATGACAATCATCATATAATCTACAACGTCCACAGCATTCTTTATATAAGTGATGACATCATGCAATTTGGTCGATTAGAAAATTTGTATGTAATAGCTTTTGAAAATTATTTACAGCAAATTAAAAATTAGTCAGAAAAGGTTCATCTGTTTTGACTCAAATAATAAATACGTTAAATGAAAAAACACAAGTTAAAATAAATGCAAACAATAGACGTCTTTTAAAGTAACCATTGCTGAAAAAATTTTTTAATGCTAAGCTTCCTGTGGGATATTATAAAAGTCATAAATCAAATCAGTTTGAAAATTATGAATTATGCACTACCATATCCTACAACTGTTGTTTCCTGACAGATAACACAATAGTTCTTATTGAGCACATTTGTTATTATGATGATGTTCCTGTTATTCTTATATATAAGTTTATGAACTGCACGAGTATAGACAATTGTCCAGTAGACTCTCAGTTCTTACGTATAAATAAAACAGCCATCCAAAGTAATAATTTTGAAGAGTGGCTAGCAAGCAACATTTAAAAAAAAATTGTGGTATCTTATCTTAGTCATCTTACCTTAGTTATCTTAGTTATCTTACCTTTGTTGCATACTGAAGTACAAACCGACTATCAAAAAAATGCTCGTAATACTACCTGTTAGAAAAGTATAACTGGCAGTCACAGTCAGTGTGCAAGTGTATTATACACTGGCAGTAAGCTGCTCCCGCATGCCCTCTGCTTTTATGTGTCGGCAGTGTGTGGCCGAGCTTAGATTGGCTATCATGCGTGTGTGAGTGATTGTATGTGTGTCTTCTTGCGTTGGCTACTAGACACATGCGCTACAGTTCAGTTGACGCTAGATAGCAATCACATAGAGGCATACTCTTGGTCAGCCATTACTCTCTTTGTGCCACGTGTAAACTCTCTGCTTATCGGCGTTTATTCTCAACATCGTTGTAGTGAGCAAAGTAACACTCATTCATGTTAATATAACATTAGTGTTTGCATTTTGCAGAGTGAGTAGTTTAATAAGCCAGTGTATTCAGTAGTAAAAATTTAAAGTTCAATAATACCTTTCACGGCGGTGCCGTGTACATGTAAGAAGAGGATTTATACACAAGAAGCTCATTACACACCTGCTCCGATTTGCACATGCTAATTGCACTGCTCTTGTTGTGCAGTTCAGAGAAGTGTGCACCAGTTATACTCGTGGCACAGAAACTTGATTTAATTCAACAGATAAACTCAGAAGAAAACTTATAGTTACAAGTGAAGTTTAGCATCTCACATAGACTCAAGTGTACATACATGTGTTAGTAATACTCACAGTGTAGTGTTAACTCAAACTTTTGTACAGTTAACTAATTGGTTATTTCAGTTTAATTGTGTGTTTTATAATTAAGTGCTGCTAATATTTTTGTAATTATTAAACTCCAAATTACTTTTTCATTTTTTTTTATGATCTTACAATAAAGTCTTATATTTTTTCGTTGTTGTTAAAATTAGAGTGAAGTGTTAGTTATTGTTGTTACAGTTTATTTCACACCTCCCTCACCAGAGTGCTCTGTTCACCGGTGCCATTAGGGTGCTGAGAAAGTACCCAATATAATTAACCCTGTTATCTGATTGTCGACCACGGCGCAGCGTCTATGTTCTTGAGAGAACGCTGTATATTATTAAGTCTTGATGTACATCTGTCTGCCGAAGGTACTGTGATACCGAAACAGCTGTAACACGTTTTTAACGAATAAAGTGAAGATCGACAGTATAATAAGTCTACTTTTTCATTTAATCTGATATGGATCTTCATCAAGTGAC